>NW_024395977.1:462688-762688 GCF_016617805.1 Bactrocera tryoni | reverse complement strand
TCTACCTCCTGCGCAAGTGCCAACGCAGACGGTAAGTCTGCTGGACGTGTAGAAAATAAAATATCGCAAAGAGGTTTTTTTAGACCGGAAATAAAAACGCGCAGCGCGTCCATTCTGTACTTTTCGTTTATAGAGTTCGCTATATGACCTTCGTAAGTCATTATTGTCTTATTAGTAAGAAGGGTAAGCTTTCTTTCGACCTCATCATAAAACTTCAACACCGTCAGATTGCCCTGCCTTAGAGTACTCAGTTCTTGTTCTATCAAATAAACCGGTCTCTTATCGGCATAAGTAAAATCTAGCCTCGCTATTATGGCGTTAAAATTCAACACGGTATTGAATGAAGCCAAAACACCATCTGCGGCGCCTCTTATTTTATTTCTGATTATTGCGACCGCTTGGTAATGTTTTGCACTTCCATCGTACCTTTCGTACAGTTTGTAGGCCGTGTGCGCCGCTTGCCTCCATGAGACATAGTTCTCTTGTTTGCCGTCGAACTCGGGCAAGGATTTGACGAGGTCGAGGGTTTCATCGCATTGCACATTACCCACAATCTGCACTTCTGCAAAAGATTCTACGTTGGCAGTCAATGTTGTCGTAAATTTATTTGTAATTTCATGTAATTTTTTTTCAAAATCTTGTTTCTGCGTAGCTAAGGCAGCCGATATCGCTGCTGCAAGAACGGTTTGAAGCTCATCGGCATTCATGTCTATTTTTTTCTTATCTTGTAAAGCTAATGAATTGAAAAGGCTAACAAGTTCAGATTCGCTCATTAATTGAAGGTACCAAACTTGGTTGAAAGAAATACGCTGATTTAATCGAGAAAAAAAAATTGCACCTACTTTTATTTCTATTGAATTTTACTAATGCTTTAACAAGTTTAGATACGCTCACTAAAAGAAGGTACCACACGTGAAAAAAATAGCTCTTGCTTTATATTTTTATTAAATTTTATTAAAAATGTAGGCAACGTAATATAATTTTCTAATTATTACAATAAGGGCACTGAGCATTTCACTTACATTGAATATTATAAGCTGCTTCAGTTGTCTCCGCTGTTTCTTCTTCTTTCAATGTCGTTCGAGGTCGATATAAGTTGCATAGATAAAGCACATGTATTTGTTTTGGATTCTGATTCAATTGCTTCGTTTGGTGCTGGTTTATCTTAATCAGTATCCAATAAACTTTACTGATTTTTATAATTTACCCGGTCCCACGTTGGGCGCCAATTAAACAATTTTATTTACTTTATATATAATTAATTCAGCAATAACCACTTTGCGCATTGATCTGATTAGTCCAGTTGCCGCAAACAGAAAAGAAAGACTTATTTCTAGTTAGAATACCCTAAAGCTACCACTGCTCATTTTCCGTTGCTCACTCTCCGCTGCAATCCATAGTATTTCCAACCAACAACACTCCAATAAGATACCGCTTGCGCACTCTCTAATATTTTATTCCAATTAGAACGACTAGCCATAAGGCCAGCGGGCGCTCTGTCTCCGCTGCCAGCAACACATACCGCTCTCCCAGCATTCAACGTAATTTTGCATTGCAAGTGCTCGCGAAGCCGTTAACTATTTACTTAAATATAATGATGGGATAATCGCCTGAGTCAATATATGTTACATGGGTGACCATCATAATTTATTGGCTTAACTTACACATTCTCTCACACATACTTTCTCGTTTTTGTGTAGGGTCATTAAAAAAGAGTAAAATGAAGGAAATTCGAAAATGAAAGTATATTTTTTTGTATTACTATTATTTTTTTAATTTTTGTAATATTTGTATTTTTCGACTACAACAGTTAGGTGAACACAAATATTATACTCTGTAGCAAATATTGCAAGAGGGTAAATATCTAATACTCGCAGGCCGCCATTTTTTTTTTTTGTAAAAAGGCCTTTACTATATATGTATTTCACTTTCTTTGCTCCTGAAAAATAATTTATTAAGTCAGACTTTCCCTGTAAACGATATTTGATATTAATTTATTTTGTGGCAGTAGAGTGAGTAAAACATTTTTTTGTGGGTCAATCTCTACTAATTCGAAAGTTTTGCCTTGGGGCTTGTTTATAGTTAGAGCGAAAGATGTTTTCACCAGAAATTAGAAGCCGTTTAAATGGAAATGGCAGATCACTTGGGATTATGGGAGTCCTCGGGTATATGACCTAGTTGACCAGCTTCTGAGCCGGTGATAATGGTTTCTACAATTAAATTGTCCCTCAATTTCTTATGAAGCAGCCTCTTCGTACCGTTGCACGTGCTTGGAGGCCTTAAATTCTTCAAAAAGCATAATTGGATTTCCAATATTAGAGCCTTTGCATGTGGTGGCAGTCCAGAAGGGGTCAATGTGTTTTTTAAAACTCCAGGGAATAATGGACTGCGTCTTCGATATTAGTCGCGGTGTCTATCGATTTGTATGTTTTTATTTGTCCGGGAACTTTTTGAATAATTATTATTTTTTCGTTGACACTATTATTCCTGGGTGACACTATTGCCTTAGAGAACACAACCAATGAAATTCCTTTTCAGTGCCAAATTCTCCGATGTCAGAGTATACTGTATATATGAGTTCAAAAAGTGTTCACGTAATGCAAAATTTTACTTTTATCATTGAATTTCATCCAAATATGACAATACTTCAAGAAACATTTTTTGCTGTTATATGGCATCGATATTCTAGTTTTCAAAGCCCATTTCGGTAGATTTCCATGTTTATTTAAATTTGAATAAATACAGTTCAAATCCGTAAGCGCACGTGAACACTTTCTGAGCTGATATGACGCAGTATGTAACTAATTTCGTTGTTACAAAATAGTTGTTAGCATTTTTTAATAATTTTATTGTGCGAAGTATTTCATTTACTAAGGTTTGTAACAAAAATTAAGGTCGAAAAATTTGCAAATTTATCAAACCTGGTCAATTTTCAGACAGGACTAAAAAACTGAACCGCTTTTGCAAAAAGCTGTATGTTCGGACTTGCAGGAGGGGGTTTCAGTTAGAGAGATTGCTCAAAATATAAAATTTCAATTGATGTCATCAACAAAATAAAAAAACAAGACAATATCAACACACCACCCAAAAATTTAGGCAGGCCCAAAAAGCCACTCCTCCAACAGAAAGGACTTTACGGCGTCTTATCATGACTGAATCAGCTAAAAACGCAGTGGAGGCTAAGAAAGTGTTATTATCGTCTTTAGGCACTAGAGTATGCAACAATACCTTTCGAAATCCGCTGAAAAGTTCCAATAGACGTGCAAGACCAATGATTAAAAACCGTACATGTCAGCGAAGAACAAAGCGGCTGGAATGAAATTTGCGAAAGAAGTCAAAAACTGGGCAAGTGAACAGTTCAAACTAGTAATTTGGTCTGACGAAACGAAAATTATTCGTATTAATTCAGATAGACGCATTTGGACATGGTTTGACAACCGATGCGGTCTTACGGATAGGAATATGTTGCGCACACTTAAATTTGGAGGTGGTTCACATATGGTGTGGGGTTTTTTCTGTGGCGGAAAGGTAGGAAAATTGCGTCGAATTAACGGAATAATGGGGGCTAAGGACTATATTAGCATTGTAGAGGATTCACTTATCCCTAGCTTCGAAATTTTTGGATATGTACCCAATGATTTGTTACACATGCAAAATAATGACCCCAAACATATATCGACCATATTACAAAATCTTTCTTGAAAATTAACGGAATTCGGGTAGTGGTGTGGCCAACTCAGTCACCCGATAGAATCCTATTAAAAATTTATGGGCGATTGTTAAAAAGCGGTTTACTGTTCAAAGAGAAAGACCAAAAACCATAGATGAACTCTGGAATCAAGTTGAACGAGTTTGGAATAGCTTTTCACCAGAAAAAATTAGATTATCTAATTAACTTTATACCTGACCATATTAAAGCAGTCATAAAAGCTAACGGCGGTCCCCCAATTTATTAGTTATTGAACTTCAATCGTAACCCTCTAAGTTCAAATAAATGTTCACATAAATTGTATTACTTCTATATCTACTGTAGCCACAGGAGATTATTAAATGAAAGTGCTTGTTTATGTTAAAAAGTTTTTGATTAAATATACTTTACTTTTCGTAAAATAAAATTTAATTTGAATGTTAATTTTTCTAAAGATCAGCTGCAATGCACTATTTTTTACTATACGTGAACACTTTTTGAACTCACTGTATTAAAATTTCTAAATTATGGACTATTTGGCCTAGAGACTCAACCAGATGAATATTATAATTACTGCTTAAATTTGGAGTGTGAAAAATTCCTTCCCCAAGTTTAAGCACTTGCTGAGAAAATATCAGTGTTTCCATGAAGATAAGCTCACATATTCGTTCGTAATTTTATATTTTCAATCGAAATCCATAAGGGCTACGATATTGAGCATGCTTTGATATTTGCTTGCGTACCTCTGTTAATGACAGGAAGAGTCTATCGGAAATATCTAGCAAATTCAAAAGTATTTCTCCAGCCCATGAGAGCAGAGGAGTTTCTAACGTCTTTGAATAGACTGTCTACGGCCTCTGTACTCGTATGTGCTTTATGGCTCATTGTGCATTAGGGTGGGTCGATTCCGGACTTTTTTCGATTCGGGATTTCTAATAGTGCGGGAAAGTTGCCTTAGTACTTCCTGATTCCAATGCAACTTTTTGTTTTGAGATCGGATTGCATCTTCAACCCCAACTCCGGCCTTGAAATTTCGGAAATTCGCCTAAAATCGTGAAATTGTCTACCTAGCGCCTGAAATACGCATCTCATGGCAAAATGTATAAAACAAAAGTTATTTGTCACGTCATTTGCTACCGAAATGGTATAAGCGATCATGGCCGTAGGACGAACCGTTCCCGAGATACAAGCGAAAAGGCGGCGCGCCACAGCGCAAGGTGAAAATTGTTGCAGCTCTCAGCTAACCTGTATTGGTCACCCAGAACCCACCGCGTGGAGGTGGCTGCTCTTCGGGTTCCTCCCAAGCCCAACCCAACCAAATGTCAGTCTTGTTTTAGTCTGAATCTTTGTCAAATTTATTGATAAAATCAGATTTTGTACTAAACTTTGGCACTTGTTGCCTAGATTTCAGTGTAGAGCGTATAAAACGATCACGAGATTGGGGGCCAACAACTTTAGAAGATGCCTCTGTCACCAATTTGACGGTTCTCTCGACTGCCACGGTGTGAGAGGGGAATTTACTAAATTTCCATACCTCTGCAGTGTCTCCCGACAGCCCTTTTATGAGTTCTTCGTTAGAAACTGAACAAAGAACAGGTGGAACAGTCAAGGTAATAGCCTTCCAGTTAATCATATCGTAATAATTATTAGCTTTGAAATTCAGCTTTGGTACTTTATTACATCTAACCCTTCCATTTACAGTGTCAGACTCTGCTTCTCTGGCTGCCAGAAGACGGTCAAGGGCCAACTTTCTGACTTCTATCTGTTCGTCAGTCATCATACTAAGGAGAATGTTTTCTGGAAGAGCAAAGAAAGCATTCTGTTGAATGGATGAATCGACAACCTTCCGCAGTTTAGCACGTAAGTATCTCGATGCATTGAGATGGCGCGAGCTATGTTTGATTGAACTGTTGAATCTTATTGAGAACCACAAAGGTGAGTAAACTGTAAGTATGTACTTGACCAAAATCTTTATTTGCTTTGTTGGTTTGTCAGTAGAAATGTATAATCTCAGAATTCTATTTGCACAGGTGAGCCAGCGAGATTTGCACATGTTACCTCGATGCATCGACCCTAAATCTGTGGAACATTGACCGAAATAACAGCTTCTGATATTTTATAGAGATAAGCTTGGTCTGTGCTAAGTTGGGTCGGATTAATAACCTCAGAAGGTAATTGACAGGATGGAAAACTTTCAAATTTGACAACAGGCAACTTCTCACAATCAGGGAGCAGTTTACCTATGTCGCCAGAGAATGTATTTGGACTCTTTGAGACACCATCTATGTGTTCGAAAAGAGCACGAAATGGAAGTTCGTTGAAATGTAGAAGACAAACAACCCACTGTAATGGCCTACCTATTCTTTCTTCTAGTTTCCAAATGATTCCACCTTTCCAACCTGTGTTCGTGTTGGTGCCATCAGCACCGACAACTTCTAGATGTTCCACATCAACTGAATTGTCTTGTAAATGTTTCCATATAGCTTGCGTCTCATCCTCAGCTGACCCGGAAGGAGAGGTGACGTGGCCAAAGTAATGACAACCAGGTTCCGCTATAAGAGAAATATGTTCCTCTTTGACAGTGTCGCGGTAGTACTTTTCACCTTCGCTGACTTGTGTAAGCGTCAAAATACAGCAAAATACAGCCCATATACAGAGTCAATACTTTCGGTGTTTTTGAGCTTAACTCCAACACTTTTTTTTGCCCGACTAATCTTGCATTTGTGAGTGACAAAGCTAGCCTGATCCTCTGTTATCAAACCTGCTGTTTTGGCATCCAGAAAAGCAGATGAAACAATCAAGGCCACTGCTCTATCATTTACTCCAAATCTTTGGGCTGCTAAAGCAGTGTGTTCTAATACGTGTACTAGTGTGTTTTGTTTGGTTTTAGAGGATGGAAGAGAAAATTCATCATCAGCATCGTTTTTGGAATAATCCATGTGTGACGCACCTACATTGTTGTCGTCTGTATGAGAGTCTGGCTGATCTGAATGGTCACGTGTTCTAGCTGATACTTTTCTGGTAAGTGTTGATGTTGAATGACGTTTTAAAAGCTTTTCTCTACGTTCATTTTTCTTTGTAATCTTTTTTGTTTCAGGTAGATCAACACTTCCAATGCGACCAATTCTTCTGGTTCTCTGGTCCAAGAGAAATGGTTGTTCATTGATAGGAACTTAACTTTCCGTGGACAAGTGCAAGAAGAAAAATAAATGCATTTTCAAGCAGTGACGTCAAATAATTTTCCGGCAGAAGAGACAAAGCCGTCTCTTTTAGAGCTCAAACCTATTGGGTTCCTTAAAAACATTTGTTTAAGAGTCAGAAATTTCTTATGGTATGTGGTGAGCATTTGTACAACTCTGGTGTGTGAAACTATCGGAATAGATGACTTTTTGAAAGTATTTTCAACCTTTTTTGCAACTATTTCTGTAACCTCTTTACTTCTAGGTTCAGAGTCGCCCTATACGAAATCTTTCAAACTGATAACACAAAAGAACATCCTGGTAAGTAGGTAACTGGGACTCAGAGAGATTGTACGGATATACACCAAACACATTTCTGTCTAATTTTAAATTTAGATACAGACATTTTGAGTTCTGTGTTCTGTTGAGAGAATATAAGTGATAGCACTCGGCGAAATCAACGTCAAGAGTGAAGGAACTCGATGAAAAAATATTTATGGCGTAGGTGAATGAATGTGAGTGATAGCACTCGGCGAAATCAACGTCAAGAAATGTGGCCGCTTTTAACTAACTTTTGTTTATATACATTTTGCCATGAAATGCGTATTTCAAGTGCTAGGTAGACAATTTCACGATTTTAGGCGAATTTCCGAAATTTCAAGGCCGGAGTTGGGGTTGAAGATGCAATCTCAAAACAAAAAGTTGAATTGGAATCAGGAAGTACTAAGGCAACTTTTCAGCACTATTAGAAATCGCGAATCGAAAAAAGTCCGGAATCGACCCACCCTATTGTGCATTCATCCCACATAATCAATGATGTGTCTTGCAATAGTTTAACAAGAGGCCCATTTTTGCGGATAGAACATTAAGTGTTGTTTAAAAGTTGAATGAACATTTTTTCTATCTTTTAGAAGAGTTGCAGCAATTCCCCGTTTTATTTTAGCAAGTATTAAATTTACAAGAAATGTCTTGACAGTGCTACCGGACGCATT
This sequence comes from Bactrocera tryoni, assembly GCF_016617805.1. NCBI lineage: Eukaryota > Metazoa > Arthropoda > Insecta > Diptera > Tephritidae > Bactrocera > Bactrocera tryoni. The sequence continues at coordinate 754,829 of NW_024395977.1, read as the reverse complement.
TGATCTGGGACTAACTTCATGGTCAAAATAAATTATAAATTATTTTCTGTACGAACTGAAGAAGGTAGTCCAAAATCGCTTAGGTTTTTATCATTTAGTTGCAATAATTTATTTTCTATTTGTGTCAAGCCTTCATTATAAATGTCCTCACTATATGGTAAGGTGTAATCTTGATTTTACTGTTGGAGTCTATGTATAATATCTTGACATAAATCGTCTTTGAAACTTTCTTATAATTTTAAAGGTTCCGAAGGTTGACAAAATAAAAGTATGACGACAAATAACTCTCTCAGTTGTACTGGACACTGCAAAATTGATGCTTCTCTGAGAGTATTTTTTCAATGTTCATCGTTTTCTAACCTCTGTCACGGCAAACTACTTGAACGGTCTCTTTGAGAGCTCCGTCAACGGTTTTTAAGTAGTCGAATGAGGTTGGACTGCGTACGTAATGTAGTAACATCCTAAGGTAATGGCCAAGTATGTCTTTGCAAACTCATCTTCATTACAGAGCCCAAAGAAAGCCAGGTCACTTGTTCAGCCGTTTTTGCAATGAATTACACCCATGATGCTTTTAAGTTATGCTCTTCGCATGGTCCGTGCACCATATTTTTAGTTACAACAAGGGGTTTTTGTCTGGTAGCGAGGCTGCGTTGCAGGTATAAACCATTTTTAAATTATCTTGTTTATTTCTAACAGAACTGTAAACTTTAAAAACTGACTCATGCAAAATATTTCTTGCCGCTTAGCTAAATGTTAAATAACATTCTCTATCTAAATCTGACGTTCTCTGTTTTAAGTAAGTAATAAATTTCTTTTGAATTTTTGCTCGTAAGTCGGTTAAAAATTAACATTTTCTGATTTGTTTTTGTTTTTAAAAACCATCTTCATTGGATTCCCTTCAAAGTTTAGCCTGCTTTATAGGGCGACACACATGTGCGTTCGATCTGTATGAAATCGTCATACACGACATACAAATCCATTTTGAGTTTGTTCTTCACACAGTGAACATGTGCGACAAGCAAGCGAAAGATTTCTTTGAATTTATTTCTAATGTAGCACTTTTATCTATTTCTTTGTATTTCGTTAATAAGTTATTCCAACTTTTATTTTTCTCAACTTTATTTTCATATTTATCACTTTTCTTTTGCCAAATTGCCTTTTCATGTTTTATAAGATCAATAAATTCTGATACGAAATCTTTATTAAGGGGGAGCCTGCTTTAGAAGCTTCAAACAGTCGAATTTTTTTTGAAGTTAAACTTCTTATGCGAGTTCAGAAAAGGTTGCGTTAAATGTTTACGCTAGCTTGTCGGCGAATCAGTTCGAGCAGCAGAGAACGTATAATATAGACAGAGAACGTCTATAATAGAGAAGGTTCACGGCGCGGAGAACGTAAAAATATTTTTCGCTAACTCGGTCGAGATGGAGGTGTTTCCTGTGAAATTTTAACATTTTCGCTTGAACAGAGCTGAGAGTGGAATAAAAATTATGCTCAAAATTATATATTGCTCTAACAGACGTATGTTCGCTCTTCTGCTTATATTTTTATTCGTTTATATGCAAACATGTGTATTCGTATGAATTATTTTTGTGCGTATTAATGAATACATGTGCAATTGAATACATTTGAATTAGATTACTTTTTCAAAGCAATATTCTTAGTTAATGTGGAAATAAAGCCTATTTTTTAAATTATTTTTTGTATTTGATATATTCATTCTTATGTGTTTAACAAACTATCATAATATATTAAAAAAATTATATTCTTATTTATATTAGTGATAAATGTAAATAAATCGTATATTTTATTATTCAAAACTTTTATTCACATGTATCATGACCATATGCGTTTATGTTCATTTCGCGAATTCAAATCATATTATCGCTTATCAATAATAACATGTGCGCGCTGCTCATATGTACATACATAAATATGAGCGTATGACATTGGCACAAATAACGCATACACAAACCTACATACGTACTTGTATGTGTTCACATGTAGATATGTATGTCACCTGCAAAAATTACAAATATTGTTCTACAAAAACAACAATCGTTGGAAATAGCATCATATATACTTATATGCGTACACATGTAAATATGTACGTATGACATTCCCACACAAATAATGAATACACAACATAGATACTTACATATATGCGTTCACATGTAGGTATGTCATCCGCAAAAATTACAAATAGTGTTATACAAAAACAACAAATGTCTGAAATAGCATCAGCGGCGTCACAAGTCAATAGGCATGGCAGCCAAATGTAGTAAATCTTACAGCAAGAATAATTTCATTCATGAACGCAAGCGCACTTTCAACAAGCAAACTCGCTTCATTCATAAAAGCGACCACCTTCACATCTCCCCGAACAAGCCTTTGCCCACAAGCGTATTTTCGCGACGATGGCAAAAGCTAAAAATCTTAAATTTAACAATTTCTGATATTTGCATGAGAAGGAAAAAGTGAAAACCCCGCAAATATAAGTATTCAAATATATTATAATAAAATTGACAACATAGTTTATTTGTCGATTTTCAAGTCAAGAAATTTGTCAACGAAAATATTCAATATTCCTCTGATTAATTTGTACAGTGGATCCCGGTTAAGTAGTACTCCGCTTAAATGAAAATCATCCCTTTTAACTGCCTATATCTTGCTGCATCTCACGGTTGGTTTTTTGAAATACATATAGGTGTCATACAATCGTAAATCGTATATGAAACTCTTAAAAAAGTATTAGACTTGTGAGCATCTCTGTGAGTTGTAAATAACATAAAGTCGGGGTTGGGTTTAGTTTAGTATCTCATTTTCATTGCTTATTCCTCTTAAATGCGTGCACGGATTTTTTTAAATTTATATAGCACGGATAGCCAATGAATTAAACTTTGGTTTAAATGTAAATTTATTGTTAAATGTTAATTTGTTTTTTAGATATAAGTAAGCAAAAAACGCACATTTTCACATTTGCTCAAATAATGGCTCTCTTCTTTTGAGGTTTTTGTTGCACTGCTTGCAAAAAATTTAACCAATTTAACACACACACATTCTTTGAAATATATTTAATTGACTTAATGATAGATTATGAATTTTAAGTTGCAATTTTATGTACAATTTAATAAATAAAACAGCTTTCAATTACGTGTTATACTGTTCCTTGAAATGTAAGCAAAATTACTGAATATGAACTGTCAAACGACGAAGAAAATAAGCACAAAAGGAAGACAGTAATAACCCAACGAATCCCAATGGTAGGTCTTATATACATTTGGGTTACTTTACATAGGACTCGTTTCGGATCGAAGGTTGAAAGTATTAACAAAATACGTCCATATAACGAAAATTTGGAATAAAAAATCGCGCGATTTTTTATTCCAAATTTTCGCCTGCGGCGCTTGTTTCAATGTAATATATTATACTGAAAATATAATGAAAATTTTGAATAAAAAATCGCGCGATTTTTTATTCCAAATTTTAGCCTGCGGCGCTTGTTTCAATGTAATATATTATACTGAAAATATAATGAAAATTTTGAACAAAAAATCGCGCGATTTTTTATTCCAAATTTTCGCCTGCGGCACTTGTTTCAATGTAATATATTATATTGAAAATCGCGCGATTTTTTATTCAAAATTTTCGTTATATGGACGTAATATATTGCTCACTTTTCAGGGTCTTGTATAAATGGTTGGTTGGGTTATCTTGGTATTACCGATACATATACAATTTTTAATTTTCAGTGTTTTTTTTATTTAAATAAAGTGGATTTCCACTTTAATTCATTGAAATAATAAAAATAATAAACATAGAGTCACTCTATGCGTAAAAATACATACATTTTATAATAATTAGTGAAAATTGTATGGAAAAACTGCGATTTTACACCATTTTCAGGAGGCTGCCCTAGAGCCCCCCGTGGTCCTAGGGGGGGAAGGGTGCTATTATTCAAAAGCTCCATTCATTACCTTTCAAATGAGGGGGGTAGCAAGCCCCCAGCCCCCTCCCCTTTTGCGCAAAACCTCTTCAAAATGAGATACTAAACTAAACATTCCCCTAAAGTCGTATCTAATCAGCTGTTTGCTAAAATTTAAATAACTAAAATGCCGCGCTCAAGTGAAAAAGACAAAATTGTAGCAGTTTTGTGCCTAAATCATATGATTAATTTACTGGATATGAATTCGAGTATGGGTTACATTTTTTACGGCATTTATTTACATATTTATTACACACCTTTACTATTTTCCAGGCAACGAGGAAGATGAAGCGATTGAAAATTTTAATTCATACATGCTTTGTGTGCTAAATAATCGCAGAGGTGTTCACCTTGGCATTCCAAAATCATGCGAATGCGAGCAAACGGTGCTCAGAAAATTCGATGATAACAGGTTCTATCAAATGGTTAGGGTCCGTCCCGAGGAGTTTTGTTATATTTTAAACTTAATAAAGCATGACGAAGTTTTTAACACAAGTTCAAGGGAAGTGCAGCTCCCAGTAGAATTGCAGTTTAAAATTGTACTTTACCGTTTAGGATCATCCGGTGAAGGACAATCTGTGCGTAAAGTAGCTTTCCTTTTTGGTGTTGGTGATGGGGCACTATTTTCCATTTTAAAATTGAAGTCTAAATTCCTATTTTGGACCCATGAAAGAGAAAGGCAGCAAATTGTGTCCTCAACCAGCACAGAAATGCCGGGATGTGTTGGATATGTAGACGGTTCTGAGGTTAAACTATCTGAAGCTCCTGTTAATGAGCATACGATGTACTATTCTCGCAAACGGCAATATGCGGTCAAGCTTCAAGCTATATGTGATTATAAATTGAGAATAAGGCAGTTAATAGTTGGTTATCCGGGTAGTGTACATGATGCAAAAATATTTTCGAACTGTTTACTCTTCAAACATCCGGAGCGTTTCTTGTCAACCTCGCAGTGGATAGCTGGGGATAGTGCCTATCCACTGAAGCCCTTTTTAATTACGTCATTCAGACAAAATAGCAGCGAGTACACAGAAGAAGAAAGGCACAGTTTCAACAAATATTTCTCAAAATACCGTATCTGTCTTTGGTCTTTTGAAAGAAAAATTCGGTAGCCTTAAGGAACTTAAATTCAGAATGCATTTAAGATCAAATAAGAATCAATGCAACGACTGGATTAATGTGTTCTGCATTCTTCACAACATTCTTATTAATTTTCACATTGAAAATGTAGACGGAAATGAAGTTCCAGGTCCTCAGTTCGACTTACCATTAGAATGTAACACCAGAGATTTTCTTTTAAATTTTATACAAAATGAAACAGCTTAGTTTGTATATCTAGCTAACATGTATTGTTTCAACACTCCACTTTTATATGTTTAGGCACTCGGAGCTTTTATGTTTATGTAATAGTAGAGTACTCTACATAGCACAGTGTGAGCTTTCGACACTCTTGGTGGAAAAATTATTTCTTTAAGATTTTGGTCATTATGTGGATTATTTATAAATGAAAAACATACATTTTTCTTTTAAATATACTTTAGAAGAAAAACTTATGCTTAAGGTACAACAGTTTAATTAAAAATATTCCAAGAAAATTTACTTGAACTCCAAAGGAAACATTCCAAATTATAGATAATACATATATGTACATATATATACACATAAGTATATTTCCTCAAATATATATTAGAGTATTTTTTAATAGAATCATTAAAAAAAATACATACATATGTATGTACATACATACTCTCTCAAAACAAATAAATGATTTGCGTTTAAACATATTGCACTAACATAGCTACATTTATTCACTTTTACATTTTCAAGTATACGTGTATATTTGGCGTTTATTGTACGTTCATAGTACATACGTACAAATGTACATATAAAATTATACCATTAACAAAAATTTAAATTAAACCATCGTATAAAACGATGTGTGAGTCCATCTCATAGAAAACAAAGGTAAAAAATAGAAAAATTGGTATTTTCGTATACTAAATAAGTTTTAAAAATGTATTTGTACTTCAGCTTTAGCTCCTCCATGGCGATTCGCTCTTTCATCTGTAGCTCTAGTTGTTTGATGTCTTTTAGCGCGAATATTTCAATTTCTTTGAGCTCTACTTCTTTAGCTTTTAACTGCAACTCTTTTTCTTTTTGCTCGAACTCTCTTTCCCTTGCAGTCAATTCTGCCTCTAACTTTTGCTTTCGCAATGTCATTATTTCGCCATGGATTTGCATAATATCGGAAGCCGCTGTTCTGGAGTATATTCCTCTTTGCCTTGGAGTGGTAACTGTTTCATTTGCAGTAGGAATTTCAATTTGCACAGGACTTAATACTTCAATGGTAGTATCAGCACTTTCCATTATTTCTTCAACTACAGCACAAGCGTTTAGTCGGGCACCGAAAATATCGTCAAATTCGTAGAAATAGCGAGCCTTTTTGAGCAAAACGCCTATATAAAGTTGATTCTTATGTATTAACAATGATATTCAATTGAAGACACAAACTCACTTTTTATAGTATCGCCATCCATGCAACCAGCGCCAGTACTTCCTTACCATTCCTTCGCTTTATACAGATCGCATATTTCTTACTTTTGAGCGCGCTGATTTCCACTCGACCAGGATTTGTTTTTCATTCGCGAAGCGATTATAAAATAGCCTTGCCGATGGTTTCTGTAAATAACTAAGTAATTAATAGTTTCCATTTACCCTAAAAAATAACATCAAACCTCAAAATCGCGATTCTCTAGAAGGAATTCAATCAACGCTTTTTCCTCGGCAACTTCTCAACGCTTTTGGGGGTTGTAGCGCTTGCGTTTTGGTAAAAACTAAAAGAAAGTATTCACAAACGTTTAAATTAAAAAATAATTGAGCATTTTCTATTATATTTACCTCAACTTCACCGTTCGTGCTCATTTTATCCATTTACTTATTCGTTTAAGGAATTTGCGGCCAATTTATTTCAACTAAATGCAAACAATAAGAAGAAGAAAGATAAACAAACACAGCTGATTCAAAGTTGCACTGAATAAACACAGTACACAGAGTTGTATCGTCAAATTTATATTTTTGCACTTAAAACAGCAACAACGGCTCTACAACCAGGGTTCTCATTTACTCCGTAGCAGCAAAATTTCTAAAATTATTGCTATGCTATCGCTACCGCTCTCACTTTGTCGGGAGCCACAGCGTAGCTTTAGCATAACAATGTAAAGTATGTGCTCTACTCTGCTCCAAGTTTTGTTAGGTAAAAAACTATAGCTGGAGCGGGAGCAAAAAATTAAGTTCTGCGCTATGCTCTGGCGTAGCGGTAGCAAAAAATTGGGAGCGGTAGCACAGCAGAGCAAATGAAAATTTTCATGTGCTACAGCCTCCGCATGTGTTTGTTGTTTTTTTTCTTTTTGCTATTTTCTGGCATAATATTTGAATAGATTGAATAATTCAAACAAAACAATGTTATGCAAATCATTTTGGCACTTGTTGCGTCAAGTGCCTTTATAAATCTAAAATCAAATATTTTAAGAAATATATTAATACAGTGAATTAGATAATAATTGAATAAATTATAAAATTTTTTTATTATGTAAAATATTTACCATTTTTATATTACCAAGAACATCATCTATTCCAAATGTATTACAATACTCAATCACTATGAATTTTCGAAATTAATTTTAACTACATATACTTTCCCCCTTTTTATATACATTAGGGTGATTTTATTTTTTTGAATTATTAATTTTGTTCGGTCCCGTCACGAAATTTCCTTGGAAATACCCCAAAAAAAAATTCCCTGAAAATTTTAGCCCTACATATTAACATTAAGAACTGGACCGAGGCATGTAAAAATTTTCCATAGAAAATACACTACAATCTTAGTTTTTTATCTTTAAATTCCTACAGATCAGAGGTATTTTATGGCATCGCTTTGAGTTTAGACGCTGTAGCTCTTGTCAGTTATACAAAAAAATGCGAATTTCGTGGAAAAATCAGGTTTATCAGATACCTCGCCTTTATCTTTTGGAATACACGTGGTTAATATTCATCTACTGATTACCAGTACCAGTTTTAATCCATTGCACTGCGTATTTGCAGTTCTATTCTACCATTCCCAATATTTAGTAATTTTATAATTTTTTATCAAGAATCAGTTTGAAATTGTACGCATATACATACTTCAATGTATATTGCAAAGAATCGAAAAGATTTCTGTATATCTAAAATTAGAATAAACCTTTTTATCAACACTCCAATTATTCCGTTATATCTTTATGTTAGATATCGCGTTTGGTTTGTTATGAATGCATTTGCGTCCTTGACCAATAATCTAGCAAAGTATCCGCAGTGCCTTGACGATGAAAATTGTGATATTAAATATATCGGACGGGCTCGTCTTAAAAAAAAAACTACCTGGTTAAGAAGCAAAATCAGTATAACCCATATACTAAGCATGTTTGGAAATGAAAATTTTTACTTATTTCTTTCTATTTTTGAATTACTAAAAATTTCAAATGATTCTTACATAAATTTTGAACAAATGCTTATGATTTGAAATATAATTTTTGTATGTATGAGCTGTATTGAAATTTAGTATAAAGAGATAAAATGTATCCTATGTCCTTACCCTGCTTCTAAACTACCTCCCCACCAATTTTAAGCCAAATCGGTTCAGCCGTTCTTGAATTATAAACGACTTTCTTTTATATACCAACTTGTACCATACTTGTAAATGCCAGAAAATAGCAAAAAAGAAAAAAAAAAACAACAAACACATTCGGGAGCTGTAGCACATGAAAATTTTCATTTGCTCTGCTGTGCTACCGCTCCCAATTTTTTGCTACCGCTCCCAATTTTTTGCTACCGCTACGCCAGAGCATAGCGCAGAATTTAATTTTTTGCTCCCGCTCCAGCTATAGTTTTTTACCTAACAAAACTCGGAGCAGAGTAGAGCACATACTTTACATTGTTATACTAAGGCTACGCTGTGGCTCCCGACAAAGTGAGAGCGGTAGCAAGAGTAAAATGAAATGCTACGAGAGTAGCGTAGTTTTTCAAACGCTGTCTACAACAGATGTACAAAACTATGACTTACGACATATGTATATGACAATATACGACACCTTGTGAACTATCTAATAGAAATTATTGTTTTAAGTACAACTCGTTAAGTATCTGCACTCGATTATGTGCCACATTATATTTTTATTTTTAATAAACCACAAAAATCTGTATCTTTGATTGTGGCATATAACCGGGATTGACTGTATTTGTCAAGGAATGTAAAAAATATTTTTACGCGGCTTGCAAAAATCTGCGTCGATATGTATGCAAGCTCATACAGAAACATACATATTTACGCTAATTTGTTGGAAAAGCTGTTACAGCCGCAAGGGCACCAGTGGCAATTGGCGATCGTTCGTTTGTGTTTTCGGCACAGCTCGGATTTTCTACCAACAACACAATGTTGTGATGCGTTGTTGTCGCGTAGGTCAGTTGATAAAACATGAGCTTCGGCACTTGGTTGTCCGTGTCAACGTAGATTTTGCATGGAGCACTGCGTGTATATGTATACATAAAAATCTGGTATGTAGACATGAGTATATATATTTACATACAAATGTGGCATGTTGACAACTTTGCAAACATTATGCGTATGCAGAAATTGATGTGTTGAACACAAAGAGAGCGACAAAGTTCAAGCGACATCTGTCAAATATGAAAATACACACGGTATTATGGACAGAGTTATGTAGCCGTGCAGCTGTCAAAATAACTGTGTCCTTAAGAACATGTGTACTTTAATATTTTACAGATGTCGCTTGAAGTTTGTCGCTCTCTTTGTGTTCAGCACATCAATCTTATTAAATCCTAAATGATTTTTACTACGAATTAAAGACCGGTTTATTCTTTTCAGATGAAATATCCTAATTTTATTGATTTTTTCTATTATTTCTTGGAAACTTAACAATTTCAAAATTTTAATAAAATGTTTAAAAAAATTAAATAATGCCGAATTACAAAATTGTCCATTTAAAATGGAAATTTCTCTCACGACTTATTGATTAAAATTAGTCATTTAATTTCACCTGCTTTTTTAAACACAATTTAATCCATCTAGATTAAGTGCAATATTTGTGTTTAAAAAAGCTAGGCTCAGTTGGCATGCCAAAAAAAAAAGAAAAAGAAAAAGAAAAAAAAAATAATCCTGAAAATATAATAATAAAAGAAAACTGAAAGTAGTAAAAAAAAACCTGCAAATAGAAAAACCTGGAAACGATAGAATGCAAAACTGTTGAAGAATCTGGCAACCACGATTGGCCCTAGTTTTCCCCTTACAACAACAACGTTTTTCGGTTACGTTTAAAATTCTTGTAATCCATTTTGTTAGTTCTTAATAAACTCTTCATGTGAACGGTCATATGAACTATAACCAAAGTATTTTATTTATTCCGGCTCCCTGCGATAAAAGTAAGTTTTACAACAGGTTATGGGCCCAGGACCTACGTCGGAATTAAATAAAAACTATATACTAGCAATTCGGTTTTGCGTGCGTCGCATAAAGTGTTCGTCATTTTAAAAATACAATATGAGTTCGTTATATCAAATAGAGAAGTTGGATGATACCAACTACGATACGTGGTGCATACAAATGCAATGTGTTTTGGTGCACGCGGATATTTGGACTGTGGTTAGTGGTGATTTTGCTAAACCAGAGGATGCGCTATTGTTGGCCAAGTGGAAAGTCGAAAACGAGAAGGCTTTGGCAACAATTATGTTAAGTGTAAAACCATCACAATTAGGGTACGTAAAGAACTGTACCAGTGCATTAGAAGTGTGGAATAAGTTAAAAAATGTGTATAAGCCCAGTGGTCCAATACGAAAAGTAAGCTTATATAAACGGTTACTCAGCCTCAGTATGACTGAAGGCGTGTCAATGGTTCAACAGGAGTTTGTTAGCGTTTCAGACAAGTTAGCTGAGCTAGACATAAAGTTAAGTGATGAGCTGCTGGTTATCATTCTATTATCCAGTTTGTCGAGAAATTTCGAGAATTTCGTCATTGCGATGGAAACGCGTGATTCATTCCCAACGTTTGAAATTATAAAAGTGAAGCTATTGGAAGAGTACGACAGACAGTCTGAAAAAGAAAAAGAAAGCATTGCAGTAGTCAGTCAGCAAGCTTTTCTCGCAAATTCCAAAGCGGAAAATAATACATCGAAGAAACAGTTCAGCGGAAAGTGTTTCAACTGTGGCAAGCATGGGCATATCGCCTCAAAATGTAAAGTGCCGAAAAAGAACAAAAACACCGGTTATAATGAGAAAAAAAAAGATCATCGTGGTGCATTGATAGTGGTGCGTCCACTCACATATGCAGTGAGCGAAGTATGTTTGTTTCTCTCAGACAAAGTAAAGAGAGAGTGATGCTAGCATTGGACAATTACGCAGACGCGATAGGTGTAGGAACAGTCGAAATACAGGCAAATTGCAAAATGTATTTAAAAGACGTGTTGGAAAAGCAATTGCCAATGGTGTAACTATTTGTTTTGAAAGTGACTGTGCGATAATAAGAAATCAAAAATCTAAGGTTGTGTTAAAAGCTCTAAAGAGAAATAATTTATATATATTTGACTGCAAGAGTGAGTATTCGTGTTTCGGTATAGCAGAGGAGAATTTTATGACTTGGCATAAACGCTATGGACACTTGAATTTTTCAAGTCTAAAAGAACTGTCTAATAAGAAAATGGTGAATGGGTTAGATTTAAAAAATGTACCAAAAACCATAAACTGTGACGTGTGCATGAAGACAAAAATAAGTTCAAAGCCATTTCCACAAAACAGTGGGCATAGTTCGATGAATTTGTTAGACATAATTCATTCAGATGTATGTGGGCCTATGCCAAAAGTGTCTCTGGGTGGTGCGCGTTATTTTACAACTTTTATAGACGACAAATCGAAACGCATGTTTGTTTATTTTTTGAAACATAAAAATGAGGTACTGGAGAAATTCAAATTGTTTAAAAGTCTAGTAGAATGTCAAACAGAGAAGCGAATTAAGGTGTTAAGAAGTGACAATGGCACTGAGTATGTCAACCGTGAGTTCGATGATTTCCTTAACGCAAGTGGTATACAAAGACAGTTGACAGTCCCCTATACTCCTCAACAGAACGGAGTAGCAGAACGCGCTAATCGTACGATCGTAGAGATGGCTCGCAGTATGCTTGTGCAGGCTGGACTTTGTGAGTCGTTATGGGCTGAAGCTGTGGCAACTGCAGTCTATATTCGAAATCGTTCAGTGACTAGACCACTTGGTGATAAAACACCATACGAAGTTTGGACGGGCTATAAGCCAAATGTACGAAATATGAGAATATTTGGTTCAAAAGCATTTGGTCTAATTAAAAATCAACACAATAAGTTTCGCGAAAAGGGTAAAGAGTACACATTTGTTGGTTACTCTTTGACAGCAAAAGCATATCGTTTGTACGATTGCAGTGAGAGACGAATAGTTGAAAAGCGAGATGTCATCTTTGATGAATCTACGACAGGAAGCATACGAGAAAAAGAAGCAGAACGAGTTCTAGTTGAAATAGAAACAGTACGAAAACCGCATGGTAAAGAAAGTTTAAACGTTGAAAGAGAGGCGAATGATCATATTGAGGAGGAGCAATACGAAACAACTTCAGAAGCAGAAAATGAAATAGGTGAAGAACTTGAAGTGCAGGACGATAACGAGATCATATATGATAGCACAAGTGAGAACGATGCAAACGAAAAACGAAGAAGAGGTAGACCGAAAATTCTTCGTACTGGCAAACCTGGCCGTCCGAGCAAACAGTTTCACACGGTAAATCTAGCTGATAGCAGTGGCAAGATACCGAACACTGTAAAAGAAGCAATGTTAAGCAAGAATTGTAAACGCTGGCAAGAGGCTATGAACAGTGAATACGAATCTCTTATTAGAAACCAAACGTGGGCATTAACCGAATTGCCAATTGGAAAACGAAAAATTCCTTGTAAATGGGTTTTTAATGAAAAAAGAGACAAACATGGAAACATTGAGCGATACAAAGCGAGGTTGGTTGCAAAGGGGTGTAGCCAGCGGTATGGCGTTGATTACAACGAAACATTTTCCCCTGTTGTACGTTATGCTACTATACGGATGCTGTTTGCATTGGCAGCTGAAAATGAACTATATATGCATCAACTGGATGTATCAACGGCGTATCTTAACAGCGAGATAGACGATGAGGTGTATATGGTACAACCAGAAGGGTTTATCGATTCCAAATATCCTAATCGTGTGCTTAAATTAAAGAAAGCAATATATGGTTTAAAGCAGTCTGGCAGAGAATGGAACCGTAAGTTGGACATCACTTTAAAATCCATTGGTTTCAAGCAGTGTCAGAATGAGCCATGCCTTTATACGAAAAAATATTGATAAAAGTTTTAACTTCATTGCTGTTTACGTTGACGACATTATCGTGGCAAGTTCGAGCGAGACAGACCTATTGGCGATAAAGAGACAAATCGCTAAGAGTTTCGATATTGTTGACAAAGGCAGAATACAACATTTTCTTGGAATGGAGATTGAACGTGTTGGCAGCGTAGGTGATATATCTGTTGGTCACTCTCAGTACGTACAAAATTTGTTGAAGCAGTATGGTATGGAGCAGTGTCGCGGGGCATCTACTCCACTTGATCCTGGTTTTAAGATTCAATGTTCTACAATTGAATGCGAAAGAGTTAATGCTACAGAATACCAGTCTCTTATTGGCGCGTTGATGTATTTAGTAGTAACGACAAGACCCGACATCTTACATTCAGTCAGCAAGTTGGCGCAAAGAAATTGCGATCCTCATATCGAACATGAGACAGCGGCAAAACATGTACTAAGGTATCTATCTGCAACGAAAAATTTAAAGCTTCATTTCAGAAAGACGGGTAAGCAAGCAGAGGGCTTCGTAGATGCAGATTGGGGCAGCAGCGTAGATGACAGAAGGTCCTAAACCGGCTATGTCTTCACTTTAGCAGGTTGTGTATTCTCTTGGGAGAGTAAGAAACAGGTGACAGTTGCTTTAAGCAGTACCGAAGCTGAGTACATGGCGTTATCGGCGGCAGCCAAGGAGGCAGTTTATTTGAAAAATTTGTTGTATGAAATGGATTGCTACAAAAGCAAGGGTGTGTTCGTAATGTATGGTGATAATCTGAGTTCACAACATTTAGCGCAGAATCCAGTTTACCACAATCGAAGTAAGCATATTGATATAAGATTTCATTATATACGACAAGTTGTAAAAGATAATGTAATTGATTTAAAATATTTAAGTACAGATAATATGCCAGCAGATATTCTGACTAAAAATCTTTGTAAATCAAAACATGTAAAATTAATTGAATTACTTGGAATGAAACAATAACTTTTGATATTGAAAAGAAAATCATTGTTGTTGAGGAGGAGTGTTGAAGAATCTGGCAACCACGATTGGCCATAGTTTTCCCCTTACAACAACAACGTTTTTCGGTTACGTTTAAAATTCTTGTAATCCATTTTGTTAGTTCTTAATAAACTCTTGATGTGAACGGTCATATGAACTATAACCAAAGTATTTTATTTATTCCGGCTCCCTGCGATAAAAGTAAGTTTTACAACAAAAACATTATAAAATGTAAATATTTATTTTATTAATTCATTACTAACAAGAAAGTAAGATGCTCTTAATCAAAACATTCTGGCTTGCAACTTACTTAATTTTTTTTTATTTTAGCATCACGCTTCCGATGTCGTTCCCTATTTATATCTTGCTTTTCAAACCATTTTGAATTTTTATATAACAGTACAGTCACTAAATACTCTAATAGTTTAATTTTATGGGCGAAACATGCATTGGTTGTATCAAACCATTGAGGAAAAACATTTTCCGTTTTTTGTTTTATGGCGGACAACATCAGACTACGAACATTTACATAGTGAGCATATTTGTTAAAGAGCTTGACATACCACATCATCTGCAGTCGACACACTTCGAAGACCCTATCACTAGGAATTACTAGCCTTAAGTCGCCGTCATACTTATAGTTTTTAGCTCTGATAAGGGCCTCCGAATATAGCCTTAAATCGCTTTGTGTCTTCGTCATTGCTTTGGTGCATTTTTCGCTATGGATTTTACACAAAATTTTTTGGTAAATACCATAGCCAGTGTAATACCGTTTGATCTGGACGTCAGCTTTGTCGTCCTCTTCAACAAAATTTTCGTCTGGAATGGTGAAAGATTCCAGGTCGAGTTGCTCAGATTCCTGTTCGTTTCCCTGTATATCTATATGACGATCTTCGGGGCCTAGGTTCCAATCTATGTCGTCATCATCCTCACAATTAGCCCCCTTATATTGAAAATTTTGCCGTAAAATTTTCATCGAATTAATCTACCTACAATATACTGTATCTCATGGGCAGAGGGATGGGTATTGATACCCTGGCTTGCTCGGACTCTATAAAAAAAAATTCTCCAACACATCTTGATTAATTTTCCCAAGGAATATACATATACCTCAATTCCTCTTAATCCCTAAATAGCTCTTCGCCCAACTGAATCATTCCACTTATTGTGGAACAAAACCCACCTATGTATACACTTAATCTGACTAGAGACTGGAAGCTTGATTGTTTTAAAATATTTTATGTAATCATAGAAGCGTTGGACCTTCCCGGAGTCATTCTTCAATAACGGATATTTCAGCGGATTTTTGGACACAAAATTCTTACAGTCTAGATCATCGAAAAGATCATTCATTTTTTTAATAAATAGCTGCTAGGTTGTGCACATTTTAATACATATTCGTCGGAGCCGAATAGACTTTGGCTATATGCCATTTCAATGCCAGCAGCAACCGAATTGCTCAGAACTTGAGTTGTACGCTTCACGGACATTTTTTCAAACACGCTGGGATAAACGTGGGCCTTTGTCAGTTTTGGGCATATTTTAAAATGCATATTGCTCTGATCGATAGAGTAAAGTTTTTTTTATAACTTTGAAACTGGCTATTCCATTTGGAGTTGAAACATCATATTTCATAAATGTATTACGGACGGACTTAAAAAGGTGGCAATAGTCAACAATATATTTTTAAATCTTCTGGTTGGACCAGAGAACATAAAACATAGAGAAGGTGCAGGTTCGACAGCGAACATTTGATAAAATTGCGACACGGAATCTCACCACACAAATACAGAATTCACGCTGTGAAATGTTAACATTTTTCACAGTTCTCCACATACTCAATCAGAGATTATGAAGAGAAATATATACGTACGGCTTATGAGGCCATAGCATGTATGCGCAATCAGGGAATATTGAAGAAAAATAAGTTCTTTGATATTCCATTTTTAACAGCGAAAAATGTGTACAAATACAGCTCTCTCACATACTCAAGAATATGAAGAGACATAAATATGTATGCAAATTAAAAACTCCGTTTAGTTCTCGTGAGCAACTACGGGCAACTGCCCGTGAGCAACTCCCGTGGGCAACTCCCTGTGGTCAACTGCCTCGTTTTCTTTATTATGTTTTCTTATATACAGTATTTTGCTTAAGTCTAGATACAAATATTTATCTTACATTCTAGGAAGTATATCAACAATCCACTTGAGATATGACATATGTTACAAGTGGAAAGATTCATCTTACAATCTTAAATTATATTTTGGGACCACCTAAGGTGGACAGTATTAGCAAAGTACACATAATGTTTCAATACGGACCATATGGGTCGTAAGTGTCATGTTACATATTTATGACACATAAAGAATATGTTCATGTAATGTGAACTGGTGGTATTAACTTGCATGCTCCTTATGATACTCCCAACAAAAGCATTGTGATATTTTCATGCCGTCGGCATTTACATATTGGCATGTAATAATTATTATATGAGTATAATTTTGTATGAATGCATGCATACTACTATTTACAGTCAATTTAGACTCGTATATTTAATAATTTAATTTGATTTTTACATAATATACTATACTAATAAATATTTTTGTATTATGTTTCTTAGTAATAGAAATTGAATTTATCTCAACAATATATAAATATATCGCCTATCATATTAATCTTATTATCTGCCCATATGATTGCATGTACATATGTATACGCATGTGCGCATTTAGAAATTCAAATCATGATTTTATCACTTATCAATATACATTATTACATGTGCGCGGATTGATCTGCATGTTCATATACATACATTCATTTATACTTATATGTACATATATTTGTATACACTTCCGAACAAATAATGCACAAGCTTACAAACGTACATATGCGTACACATTTGAATATGTCACCAACAAAAATTGAAGCATTGTTCTACAAAAACAACAATTGTCTAAATAGCAGAAGCATCAAAAGTCAATTTGGCAGCCGAATTGGCGAAGCCCAAATGTAGTAAATTTTACAACAAAAACGATTTCATTCATAAACGCAGGCGCAAATTCTACAAGCGACCTCGCTTCATTCATAAAAACAGACGCCGTAACATATCCCCGAGCATGCCTTCGCCTACAAGCGTCTTTTCGCGACGATGGCAAAAGCTAAAAATCATAAATTGAACAACTTTCTGATGCTTCTTCACAGAAAGAAGTGACAAAAGTGGCAACTTAGCAGTTGTCGATTTACAATATTTGTCTAAAATATTTTTTCGTGACTCGCAAAAGTCTGCGTCGATATGTATTTACGCTAATAGATACGTATACATACATACATATTTACGCTGGCTTGTAGGCGGAGCTGTACAGCGGCAAGGCAAGCGGTGACAATTGGCGGCCATTCGTTTATTTTTTTCGGCACTGCTTGGATCTTCTATCATCACACAAGTGCTGAACACAATGAGCGCGACAGACTGCAAGCGACATTTGTCAAATATTAAAATACACACGTTCTTAGGGACACATTTATTGAGGCAGCTTCACAATTATATAAATATGTCCATAAGAACGTGTGTATTCGCGCTCAATGTGTTCAGCACTTGACTCTTTCACAAAACGCCAGTTTCGGCCATTGGTTGACCGTGACAACGGAGATGCGAAAGATGCGTGCGACACTTGTTATTATGAATGTATGTACATATGTATGTGGCTCGCATTTGCTTTCGTAAACATACAGACAAATGTGCCAAAGAAATAATATATGTACATATATGCCATAGAAATTCTATTGGTGCAAATATGGAAATGATAACGAAATAATGCGAATATGCATATTTCATGAAGGTCATCAATTTTCTTTGAAGAAATGAAGTTCATTTGATACATCTTCACTTTGTAATAGTAGAAATAAATATAACTTTTCTGAATTAATTAAAAAATTTAATAAAATTTATTTTTACCTAATTTATCACAATTTTGTAAAAAAATTTAAATTTTTATCATTTTTCTGAAAAAAATGGTTCATATGACACAAGATAATCACGCATATGTGTGTTTAAATAATTTATTTGATATATGTGCGAAAAAAAATCTATTTATTTTTAAATAATATGTTGTAAGGCTGAATTTGCTCCTAAATTGTTCCTAGTTTGCACTATAAGTTATTTTTGTATATGTAGTATTAAAAATGTTTTAACATCCTGCATCCGAGCAGAAATGCACATATGTACATACATATGTATGTATATTAGAAATATGCTCACTTTAATACCCCTACAAGATAGGTTATCAGTAATTCATGCCATCGTTATCCGATAGGTTCTTTTTGTTCAGGCCTCGGGAAAAAATGAAACAATTTCTCCTCTTTCACTACACGTCGGTGTGATTAGCTTACTTGCTCTCTCTCACTGATTTTGCGCAATGGTTTGGTTAGCCATCTGTTACTGAAAATAGTTTGTTTGGTTCTTGTTATGATCACCCATGTTTTACAGAGAACTGGTCGATTTGTTATTTGTTTGGTTATTCACTGGTCACAGATAACTGGTACAACGGTCATCGCGCTACTTGCTATGGGATATTTCTTTGGTTATTCATTGGTCAACATATTGGTCGTATCCAACGTTTTCCTTATGAATAAATCAATTGAAAGTTTTATTTTATTTATTTTTATTTAATTATTTGTAATGGGGTTTCGTCCATAGCTGAGGTATGCTCAGCCGCTCCAGGGTCAGCCTTGGGACCCACGAACCCTTAGCAAAAAAGAGACGAGTTTTATCCTCGTAAAGTTATATCCACACCCCCACTCCTTATGCGGACAGCCAGACCAGCGTGATGAAAACGAACGGGATTGATGAGCCAGGCGTTGACGCTTGTTGAGGCTGGCACGGTGATGAAAATGAACGGAATTGATGAGCCAGGCGTTGACGCTTGTTGCGACTGGCACGGTGATGAAAATGAACGGGATCGATGAGTCCGGCGTTGACGCTTGTTGAGGCTGGCACGGTGATGACAATGAACGGGATTGATGAGTCAGGCGTTGACGCTTGTTGAACCTGGCACGATGATGAAAATGAACGGAAATGATGAGCCAGGCGTTGACGCTTGTTGCGACTGGCACGGTGATGTATACGACGGGCTCCTCCCTGCTTACTGCTATTTTCCTGCGCGATGCTGGGCGACCGTCCGGTTCGGCGAGCTGGAGCAAAAAGAACGCATTTGGTGAAAAGTGCTTGCTTTTATAGCAGCATCTCGCAGCTTTCGTTACCGTAGTGAGGTAAGTTGTGTGCGTAGTCAATGCGGTGAAGTTTAGTACGTATGGTGGTATGGTGAGGGTACATGATGTACTGTGGAGCGAAGTTGACGTAAATTATTGTAAGGTGGTAAAAGCCACGTTACAGTCCCCCCCCTCACTTCGGACAATGATACTTCGCTGGCGGCGGGTGGAAGGAGATCTCCCACGATGGTTCGGCTGGAGGCTGGCTGGCTGTCCTAGTTGGCGTGTGCCGTGAACGGGGAGCGGGTGTGGAAACCTTTATTTAATAGTGTTTCTTAACCTACAGTACAAGGCGTCTTAGGTCTTATAGCTTACAACTAGTCACACCCATTTAATGTAATCGTATAAATGCATGAATAACTATGGTAATTAAAGCTAATGACTTAATTATAACGGCTGCTCTAAGGTGTGACTCGTATAAATGAAGCACGCATCTGTCCTCGCCGTATCGCACCAGAACCCGGTCGCCTTCTAGCTTCTGTAGGGCTAGACGTCGGCCCCGGAAGAATAGCGTTCGCTTGGAGTGCTTGATAAAGTGCTGTCGTGTCATTACCAGCCCTTCCAGGAACCCTGGGATTTCGGTCACCGGTGTCACTTCTTGGTGCGATGTGTCAGGCGTGGCCGGTTGTGCGCTGATCTCGGCAGTTAGAGGCCGGGTCGTCGTCGGGGTTGGCGTCGCTTTTGGGTGAGGCGGCGTCGTCTCGACGTTGGTCTTGTCAATTGCTGGGGCAGACGCCACATCGTCGTTCGAGCATGCGTTTACCCCGGCAGTCGCTGTTGTTGCTGGTGTCTCGTGCGCATTCCTTGCAAGTTGCTTATTAATGCTGGCTTCGGCAGTGACGGTACTCGCTGCAGTGCCTCGCTGGACGAGTCGGATTGAAGCTGCAGCCGTCACTTCGCTTCGATCTGCTGAGAGCGTCACTTGAGCATTTGTTCTGCCTACGGGGTGTGTCGAAGTTTGGGCGGCGCGCAGTCCTGTCGTAGCGCAGGCTTCGCGATTTCCTTCACATGCAGCTGGGACTCGTCTGGTGGTTGGTATTTTACGGGCGTTCGTGCTGAGCGGCGTCTGCCGCGGCAATGCTTCTAGTTCGGCTGGTTTTATGTCCGACCGCGGTTGCTGTTTGCTGCCGCTGTGCTCCTGGGGCTGCTTGGATGCCCTCGGGCGAGTTCGGGCGGGTGATCCGGTGATGTCTACGCTTATTGCGTGCAACGGGTGCACCTCGGTTGCATTTGTGTGCACACGAAGTCGTGCTTCCGGTGGTGGTTGTGGCTTTTGAGGCTCATCTGGTGGTTGTGGTTGGCGCTTGGTATGGCGGCCCGATGCGTGTGGCATTCCGCTGACTACGTGTTTCTTTTCGTTTATCTGGAAAGAGATGAGCAAACGGTCTAGGATCGTGTTTATCTGGGGAAGTGGGTTTGCGTCTGGTATGCTTGCTGCGTTAAGTGGCCTCTCGGTTAGCATAGCAAGATGGTCGGTGGGTGCCGGTGTGCTTAGGCGTGTAGCGGTTAGAGGTTGACCATCGATGGTGATAGTCAGGTCTCGCTTCCTTAAGAAATCCATGCCTAAGATGACATGTTCCGAAAGCGTCGGTAGAGCTGATACAAGTAGTCGCGTAGACTTGTTACCCAGCTCTATTGTAACAGGATACATTTTCGTGCTAGGTATATACGTCTGGTTAGCTAGCTGAATGCGACGGGTCTGGCGTCTGGCTTTAATTTAGTGTTTATCTAGATGACGATGAAGTTCTTTACCGATATATGTGAGCGTGGCTCCGGTGTCCACCAGAGCTCTGCATGCCTGCGACAATAATGGGCAAATAATAACGGCCATCTTGATTCCCTTCTGGGTTGCGTCGTTGTTATCGTTGCGTTGAGTGCTATTGTACTGGGTTTGGACGGAGTAGCTCGCATCGTCGCATGTGTAGGACAATTGCAGTCTCGAGACATGATTCCGTCGCGTCCACAGCGAGAGCAAAATATTCGCTGCTGGTTGCGACATTGGTGCCTTCGGTGTCCCGGCTGCTTACATCGCCAACAAACTTTCTCGCAGCAATACTTAGTACTTACCGCCGTCAAACAGTGATTGGTGTTTCTTGCTTGCCTGGCCTCCTCGCTTCTTAACAATTCGTAGTCTTCGGTTAGCTCGAGTAGTTCGTCTACGCTGTTGAAGTCGCTTCGACGGACGTATAAGCGATATTCCACCCTTAGACCGTCGTATATACGCTCGGTGTGATCTTCATCGCGAAGTTTCGGGTGTTGGCGAATAAGCGTTTGGATAGCCAGCACATAATCCTTTGCCTTCTCTCTGGGAAATTGCTTGCGCTGATGGATGGTTTCTTCCAGATGTGCGAAGTGACGTTTCGGTAAAAAGAACCGTTCAGCCTCGTAACGAAAGTCGTCCCACGTGTTGATGGCGTTGCGTTTTACACGAAACCATTGCAGCGCTTTGTCCTGCAAAATTTCCGGCATAGTAGCAAGAAGCTGGTTATTTGCTATAGAGTAGCATTCGGCGAGTTCCTCGCAACGCTCTAAAAAAGTCGTGTAAATTTTCGCGACCGCTGTAGCGTATGTTCCATCGCCGCACGGAGTTCATAACCTCCAAATCTGGCAATTTTGCAGCCAGTGTGATGTCACGTGTTGCTATCGCTTTGCTGGGGATTCTCACTGTGGTGTTTGGAACGAGTATGGTGGCGTTATCTTCCTCCTTCATTTCCCTTTCCAAAGCTTTTACCAGATCCTCCGTGGATTTATTGTGGCGCTTTGCACGGATGCAGGCGCTCAGCTCGCTACGGAGATCTGCTACGGTGCGCACTTCGACAGCGATGTGGTGTCGTCTGCACTCGGTGATTAATCGGTCCTTCTTCAGCCAGTAAATCCAACTGGTCGTGTCCGTCTCCAGCGATAGAGCCTTATTCGCTAAAGTACTGCGATGCTTGTGATTGTGTGGGGCGCGCGGCGAACCTGATTCGTGAGCGAGTTTTAGGTTTGTTCGAGCGGAGGAATAAAAATGCCAATGATGTTGTTTCTATGACATTATATTTTATTCTCTGATGTTTCAAGTTATGTTCTGCTTATATAACTACTAAAGTGATTACAATTTTCTTAATCTATTTCTTTGTTTTGTTTATTTTCTTATGAATACAATATTTGTAAAATGTAATCTTATTTTCTATTGAATGCAAACAAACATGACTGTGGGGTTTACCCGATAATGTTTGGGTTATCATTATAGTCAAACATAAGGACCAAAACATGTTTGTATGCATTTGCATTATGAATACAATATTTGTAAAAATGTAATCTTATTTTCTATTGAATGCAAACAAACATGACTGTGGGGTTTACCCGATAATGTTTGGGTTATCATTATAGTCAAACATAAAGAACAAAACATGTTTGTATACATTTGCATTATGTTCTTTATCTCTACTTGTTATCTTATATTTTTTGTAATGTTTACTTGTTTTTCTTTAATCTTTTATTTTGTCCAATTTATAGTATTTTGTTGTGTGGTGTCTGGTTGGGATGATAGTGTACACATAACTCCTCCCTCCCTTAATGGAAAACTCTCCTGAGTTTGAATAGTATTGTTTTTAATTTTTTTAATTTTACAAGATATTAAAATTATTATTATAATCACAATAATACTTAAAATTGATATTCCAATATGAGAGATATTTTTGTGATATTTTAATTCATTAATTTCTTTTTTTTAAATTTTCTTCGTTTTTAAATACAAGGTCGTTAATTGTAATTTTGTTAGTGAAATTGTGAGTATCATAGTTTGGATAATAGAATCTCTGATTGTATGAAATTTTAGTATTTGAGAATGTTTGGTATAGGGTCTTAATAGTGCAGTTATTATAATGAATCAATGTAGGGTTTTTCAACTTAATTTTTCTGTTGTCGCAGTTCTGGTTTAGTTCTATGCCATTTGCATTTTTTATTAAAATAGTTTCTTCATCAATTTGTAAAATTTCTGTAATGCTATTTTTGATAAGTTCACAATTTAATAAGTAGATGCAATGTTTAGAAATTTGTAGTTCATTGAGTGTTTTAGCTTCTTCGAATTTATAAGTGACATTTTTGTATTCAAAAACATTTTCGATTTCTGCTGTTATTTCTTTACCTGCTGTGTTTGGTATAGGAATAATAGTTTTTAATTGTACCGATTGAAATTCTTTTGGGATTTTGACTACGAACATTAACAAATTTTCTTTATATTCCAAGGCGCATAATTTTATATATTGAAGTTTGTTGAGGTCTATGTTATTAATTATAAATTTCTTCATTTGTTAAAATGCTTGGGTGAAAAATACCATTTTTGCTGAAATAATGTTTTCCTGAATCTGGTTTACTGCGTCTTTTGAGAATGTTTTATCTTTATTGTTTGTTCATGAAGAATCAATATTTTGTCTGTTCTCTCTTGATACACTAAAGAATTATTTCTTTCGTCTTCAATAATTTGTTTTAATTTTGTAAACGTGTTCGAAAAGAAATTATTAATTTTTATTTGGTGGTCGAGAGCTGTAATTGAATTATGTAAATTTTCATCTACTTTCTTAAGGTGATTTTCAATATCTATTCTATCTCCATCATCCATCGTTCCAAATAGAAATTTATGTACAGAACCTATACCGTTAATTAACCCTCTCTTTTTTTCTACTAACTTCTTTTCTTGGGATTAATGTTTTGATTTTACCTCTCAAGATTTCAATTTCATTAGATAGGGTGTAGTAATGTAAATGTGAATATGTTTGCGAGATTTTTGTTATATTATTTAGTATGTAAAGAATTTCGCGAGGGTCAATTATGTGAATTACGAGGTCAGATGATGTAACAATCTGTTTAGTGTTGGTGATAATTTCTGCGTATCCATTGTCGGTATGTATTTCATGTACTTCCAGTTTGGCTGCATTGCTAATTATTACAATTGCTATCATCAATGTTATTTTGAAGATGTATTTGACCTAAAAATTTGTTTGGACGTTTAATACTTGTCGGGTGAATATTATCTAATGGTAATTTTCATACCTTGGTTCGTATTTGTGCCGAACTGCTTTATAATTTTTTACGTAACCTTCTTTTTGAGTGTTATTAAACTCTTCTCTATTTCTATTTAGTTTCCTATGCATTTTTCTTTAGTCTTCTGAATAGTGTCTTTAATCAAATTCTTATCAGTTTTCCATTTATAACCTCAAGAGGTGTGGCTTTAATTGTAGAATGATAAGATTTGTTATACCATTCTATGCTTTGAAATACTTTTTCCGCTGTCGAAAGGCTTGGTTTTTCAATTTCTAGGACTCCTAATTCTTTCGGATAGAGTATTATGAAATCTTTCGATATCTGAATTCCCAGTATGACTGTTTGGTTTTGTAAAATGAACTTCTATTTCTTCTTTCCTAAAAAAATCTTTTATGTTAATTGAGTTGAATTCATTATCTAATATTAACATTCTGGGTCTACCTTTGATAGAAAAGAATAATCTAAGCTTTTCTATAATAGTTATACTGTTTCATCTTCTAGCTGAAATGCCATAGCAAATTTCTGCAAATTTGTCTATAAAAGTAAGGAAGTAACATTTTTTATTTATGTATATATCCGCGTGAACTATTTCATTTATATCTGATGGTGTTTTCGTTAATTGAAATTTTGGTTTTAAAGGTTTTCTATCATATTTTGCTCTATTGCAAACGTCGCAATTATTTATATATTTTTTAATCAAAACTTTCAAATTTTTCCAGTATATTAGTTTCTTCAATTTTTCATAATTTTCGTTAATACCTGCATGGCCTGTTTCATTTTTATGATATTGAGCAATTTGTTTATAAGCTTGTTCTTCATTTTTCATATCTTTAGCATGGAATTCACATCTAAAAACCTTTACCTGTCTATTAAACATTTGAATAAGCTTTTGCTGAACTATATTGTACTTTGATTATCGGTTAAATAAGAAAATATACCTACTTTTCCACTATTTATGTGTGCTTACGACAAAGATCTATGAAATTATTATTTTTTATATCTTCTGCGCTAATAAAAATTTTCTTCGTGTTGCCTAGTTCTTTCAGATTCCATAATTTTCTTGTTTGTTAAAATGATTTGTGTATTGAAGCGATTTACAATAGTGTGTAAAATTGGAAAATGATCATTTAGTTCCTCCTCTTGAGAGTGGATTGTAGCATTTGTGCTTATGTTGTCTTCTTCCAATGAATGAATCTCGCCTGTGTTACTATCTATTCTACTTAGAAAATCGGCTACGTTATTTTCCTTTCCTTTCACGTAATTTATATTAATATTGTATTCACCTAGTTTAATTAACCATCTTTGCAATCTTGGGTTAATGTCTTTTTGTTTTTTATTTGGAGCCACTTAAGTGGTTGGTGATCGGTTAAGAGATCGAATGCTCTGCCATAAATGTATGGTCTATAATATGTCACTGCCCAGACAATAGCTAGTAGTTCTTTTTCTGTAGTGGAATAACTTCTTTCGTGTTTGTTAAGTGTTCGACTAGCATAGCTTATAGGATGACTGTCCTGGGTTAATACTGCGCCAATTGCAAAGTCACTTGCATCAGTTGAAATGCCAAATTTTTTGTTAAAGTCTGATATTTCAATATTGGTGGGCTTACTAATAGATTTTTAAGTTTTTCAAAGGATGATATGTACTGAGGATCGTGAGTGTTTATTTTAATATCCTTTTTAAATATTTTGTTAAACCATGTGCTACTTTAGCGTAATCTCTTACAAATTTTCTATAATAACCTGTTATACCTAGGAATGATTTAATTTGCTTTGATGTAGTAGGCAACTTTAGTTTTTGTATGTTTTCGATTTTGCTTAAATTTGGTTGTATCCCTTCTGTTGTTAAAGTGTGACCTAGAAATTCAGTTGTTTTCGCGAAAAATTTGCATTTATCTACCTGAATCTTTAAATTATGTTTTCTTAATGCTGAAAATATTTTGGTGATATTTTGGGTATGTTCTTCAATACTTGAACTAAAAATTAAGATGTCGTCTAAATAAACTACACATATCTTGTTGATATATTCCCTAAGAACTGAATTCATTAAACGTTGGAAAGTTGCTGGTGCATTCTTTAGTCCGAACGGCATTCTTATAAATTCAAAGTGTCCTTGGGGTGTAGAGAAAGCTGTTTTTGGTCTATCTTCTTCTTTTATTAATACTTGATGAAAGCCTTTTGCAAGATCTAATGTTGTAAAATACTGAGCTCTTCCAAGTTTGCTGAGTATTGTTTCTATATGGGGTATTGGAAATTTGTCATCTATAGTGACTTCGTTTAGCTTCCTGTAGTCAATAACTATTCTCCATTTTTTCTTCCTTGAATTGTCTTGCTTTTTCGGTACAATCCAAAGAGGCGAGTTGTACGGAGAATTACTTTCTTTAATTATACCTTGGCGCAACATCTCGTTCATCTGTCTAATAATTTCTTCTTCATGAATTTGGGGATATCTATAAATTTTATTATAAGTTGGTCTACTTGTTTTTGTAACTATTTCATGCTGAATTTCATGAGTATGAGAAAGGTTTTTACCTTCTTGGAAAAATAAATCGCTATTTGCTTTTAGAATGTATTCTAATTTTTGCTTTTCTTCTTCATTCATGTCACTATTTGATAAAATATCTAGCAAATTCTCTTTACATTCTGTAAGTATATTAATATCTTTCGTAATTGTAAGGGCATGAGTTTATAAATTTAATTTTATTGTTTATTTCTACATACTCCTTTTCTGAAGTTAATTATTGCTTTAATAGGTTTTGAAAATATTTTGTCCTATTATTGCATCAAAGTTTTTATTTTTTATGTTGGTTAGTTTCCAATGTATATAACTTTTTTCATTGAATTCGTTTGGGGTTGGGGTGACTAACTCTTTATTTAGGGAAAAATTTTCTTTAATGGTGCTAAAGTGTATTGGTTTATCAAGCTCAATGCATTCATAATCTTTTAACACATTATATTTCAATAATGATGTTGTAGACCCTGTGTCAATAAGACATTTAATTTTGGAATTTTTATGGTCACTTCTATTATCGGTAACGATTGTTTTGGGCTGGCAACCGAAAATTTGCTTGTTCTTGAACGTGATCTATTTCCATCGGTTCGGGGGGGTTTTGTCTCCTTTGGACTGAATTATATCTTCTAGACTGTTGTGAATTATTTTGCCTACTTTGTCCAAAGCTAAATTGTTGATAATTGTCATTTTGGTTAGAATTGTTACGAAATTCTCTCGGCTGATTTTGTCCAAATTGAAAATTATTGGAATTTTGCATATACTGGTTATTATTGAAATTGCCAAAATTGTGAGACAAAGAATTTCTATTTGAAAAATTTCTATAATTATTTCTTTTATAATTGTTTTGTCTTTTATCAAATTGTATTAGCAAACCTGTTCTCTTGAAGAACGCTAAAAGCCTCTCTTAATGGTGCTTATATTTCTACTAATCACTACACTGCTTAAGTTGGGGTGTGTATCCCATTTAAAAATGTTTAGAATTAAACTTTCGTTGTTAATTGGGAAAATTCTATAGGCTTTATCCTATCGAATTCATGTTTTAAATTTAGTTTATCTAAAATATCTTTTTAAATTTTGGAAATATTGACTTACGTTATAGTTTCGTAGTACAATCGCCTGATTGTAAAGGGTGTGGTACGACTCCTTTACTCCAAAATTCTTTATGAGTTCTTCTCTCATTTGCTGCCATGTTGGTGTAGGTCCCAAAGGCCGGATGACACTTGCTGCTTCTCCTTTAATTTTTGTTTTGACGTGTCGCTGCGTTACAAATTCCAACATTGATGGGTTGGGGTTGAATAAAGGAAGGATCATGTTAACTTCCCTGATGAATGATGATAAATCTCTGCCGTCAAAGTCCATGATTCTTGAAGCTTCCTTCAAAATTTGCGATCCTGTCATCTGAAGTGGTTGCTGCTCGCCTGGATTCATTGCTGATGTATCCTCTTTTATTACAACTGAACTTGTTGTTGTTGCTTTGTATGGTGCACTTCGCTCTTTTCTGCGTCTTCGTGTGTGGGGCATTAATCTTTAATCCCACTCTTCCTGGTAATGTTGATGGGGCGGAATGAAGCTATTCTTCGCCTTCACAAATTGTAGTCCTCGGAGTCGCTCTCCGACGTTCCAGATAACTTGTGTAGAAACTTAAATTTCTTAAACTTGGCTATCTGTGCCGACCGACTTATATATTTGTATATATAAGAGATCTTTTTAAAATGGGAGCTAATCTTAAGATTTGCTTCCCGTTGCTAAAGCTTACGAAACTTAAAAACTTCAGTTTTTAGTATCGCTCAACTTTGCAGTTTGTTTTTACCGACTGCGCCAGTTTTAGGTTTGTTCGAGCGGAGGAATAAAAATGCCAATGATGTTGTTTCTATGACATTATATTTTATTCTCTGATGTTTCAAGTTATGTTCTGCTTATATAACTACTAAAGTGATTACAATTTTCTTAATCTATTTCTTTGTTTTGTTTATTTTCTTATGAAATACAATATTTGTAAAATGTAATCTTATTTTCTATTGAATGCAAACAAACATGACTGTGGGGTTTACCCGATAATGTTTGTTATCATTATAGTCAAACATAAGGACCAAAACATGTTTGTATGCATTTGCATTATGAATACAATATTTGTAAAATGTAATCTTATTTTCTATTGAATGCAAACAAAAACATGACTGTGGGTTTACCTTGATAATGTTTGGGTTATCATTATAGTCAAACATAAGGACCAAAACATGTTTGTATACATTTGCATTATGTTCTTTATCTCTACTTGTTATCTTATATTTTTTGTAATGTTTACTTGTTTTTCTTTAATCTTTTATTTTGTCCAATTTATAGTATTTTGTTGTGTGGTGTCTGGTTGGGATGATAGTGTACACATAACTAGCGTTGGTGACTGTTTCATGTTTTTCACTGTCACTCACGAAGTCAGGTCCCTGCTCGGGCGCCATTTGTAATGGGGTTTCGTCCATAGCTGAGGTATGCTCAGCCGCTCCAGGGTCAGCCTTGGGACCCACGAACCCTTAGCAAAAAAGAGACGAGTTTTATCCTCGTAAAGTTATATCCACACCCCCACTCCTTATGCGGACAGCCAGACCAGCGTGATGAAAACGAACGGGATTGATGAGCCAGGCGTTGACGCTTGTTGAGGCTGGCACGGTGATGAAAATGAACGGAATTGATGAGCCAGGTGTTGACGCTTGTTGCGACTGTCACGGTGATGAAAATGAACGGGATCGATGAGTCCGGCGTTGACGCTTTTTGAGGCTGGCACGGTGATGAAAATGAACGGAATTGATGAGCCAGGCGTGGACGCTTGTTGCGACTGGCACGGTGATGACAATGAACGGGATTGATGAGTCAGGCGTTGACGCTTGTTGAACCTGGCACGATGATGAAAATGAACGGGATCGATGAGCCAGGCGTTGACGCTTGTTTCGACTGGCACGGTGATGAAAATGAACGGGATCGATGAGTCCGGCGTTGACGCTTGTTGAGGCTGGCACGGTGATTAAAATGAACGGAATTGGTGAGCCAGGCGTTGACTCTTGTTGCGACTGGCACGGTGATGACAATGAACGGGATTGATGAGTCAGGCGTTGACGCTTGTTGAGGCTGGCACGGTGATGACAATGAACGGGATTGATGAGTCAGGCGTTGACGCTTGTTGAACCTGGCACGATGATGAAAATGAACGGAAATGATGAGCCAGGCGTTGACGCTTGTTGCGACTGGCACGGTGATGTATACGACGGGCTCCTCCCTGCTTACTGCTATTTTCCTGCGCGATGCTGGGCGACCGTCCGGTTCGGCGAGCTGGAGCAAAAAGAACGCATTTGGTGTAAAGTGCTTGCTTTTATAGCAGCATCTCGCAGCTTTCGTTACCGTAGTGAGGTAAGTTGTGTGCGTAGTCAATGCGGTGAAGTTTAGTACGTATGGTGGTATGGTGAGGGTACATGATGTACTGTGGAGCGAAGTTGACGTAAATTATTGTAAGGTGGTAAAAGCCACGTTACATATTTTTGAAGTTTACATGTTTATACATAGCAGTTATATTTTTCCTTTCTATTTTTCCAAATTTACAGTAATTTAATTAATTTGAACTATTAGTATTGAGTAATTTATATGTAATAATAATAGTGTTTTGTACCGATTTGAGATGTTTCCTCCGAAATTTTCAAATATTTAAAATGAATAGAAAGAATTAAATTATATTTTGTTCGTATTTGCTTAGGTATCTATATTAAACTTTAAAAATAAATGCTATAGTTACTAAAAGGAATAAGGAAATGGTGAATGAGCTTTTGGTGCGCAGCTGTGGTTAATGCTTTGAAGTAGATAAAATCGAACACCCTCAGTTTTGAGGAATTCGCCCGGGACTTTAATGAATGCATATGTATACGTGTGAAATAATAATATGAAAAACAATTTTCAGGAACATTACACTTACAGCAGCTAATTGCTCGTCCGCAAATGCTGTAAAAAAAGTTGGTCCATTTTTTGTTCAAAGTGTATTATCCAAGCGACACACATTTTATATAATTGCATACATCAGAATTTCTTTCGGCAATTAGAAATAATTCAATACATTTTTAGGAACCACAAATAATCAAGTACCTACATATGTATACACACATGTTACGTTATTTGATGACACATCAGCATCTCTTCGCCAAGGTTGATAATGCTTGCCGCAAAAGCGTATCACCAATCAACTATTGTTGAAAAGAAAAAAATAAAAATGAAAACAATAAAAACTCTTTGTAACACTAGGTACATAGAGCCACATTCAATAATAATGGTTCTTTAAATCATTTTTCGGACATTCTTCACTATGGAGTCCAATCGCATATTCTTATTGAGATTACTAGCTGCACTC
The DNA here is from genome assembly GCF_016617805.1 of Bactrocera tryoni. NCBI lineage: Eukaryota > Metazoa > Arthropoda > Insecta > Diptera > Tephritidae > Bactrocera > Bactrocera tryoni. Next base: position 723,225 of record NW_024395977.1, on the reverse strand, counting down.
TCTCATATGCGACGCGTTTGCTCTTGCTTATCTCTTTTTAGCGCGCTGTATTCACACTGAGACTCACCCAAGAATGATAGAATACAAGATTACGACGACCGCCATTACGAAACGTCATAGTTCCGTGTTGAGAAGAACAAGAGTGAAAAACTGTCAAATGGCTTGCAAATTGTAAACAGAAAAGTAAACACTTTTGTAAATTCGCAAAATATTATTAATTCTTTCGATTTTAATGAAAAGTTTTAGTGAAGCGATTGAATATTGTTGAGTGAAAAGATTTGAATCATTTCTAAAGAAATATATCGGCCTATTGATAATAAAATTGTCTATTAAGTTGTGATTCAAATGGAGAAGACGTTTCTTGTGTTGTATATATGTAAATATATACATATGTATATTATAAGTTCAGATGTATCAGATGTATGAAATTATGATAAAAGAATTGTGAAATCATTAATTTAGTATTAAATATATCATTTCTTTTGCAAAATAACACCCATTTTTGGCAACTTTTAAATCGGCCGGAAAACTGGAAAAACTCGTTTTCGATCCTTTAATTGCATAATAATTATTACAACAAGCCACTGCACATTTCATTTTAAAAAATTAATATATTTATGCTTAGAAATTTAAATAAATACAACAGTACACGTACTCTGGTTTTCTTCATTTGAACAATTTCCAAACATGCTACTCTATTTATTGTGGATGTGCCTAAAACTAATTATATACATATTTTCTCGCAACAATATTCTAAACATTCCACTGAAATTTTTCTTGCAAAGACGAATGAATTAATATTATTTTGGGAATTTCAAAAAGTGTTTACTTTTCTGTTTACAATTTGTATGCATTTCTTTGCTTGTTCTTCTCAACGCAAAACTGTTACGTCACGAAATTGTTGAACAATGTATTTGTTTTTGTAAGAATTGTCAAGAGCTAAACCGAAAAAAACTAACGGTAAATTAGTGTCGTAATCTTGTATTCTATCATTCATCTACTAACCCAAATCTTACAGCATACATACTTATGTCGAATTGTTGCATGGTATTCGTAGGGTCCACGATTTTTTATTAACAGTATTAACTGCGTCTTTAAAATTTTTTTATTGAATTAGACTGTGAATCTGTTGCTACTGGTTGCAGATTTGAGTGGAGTTGTTAGAAGACTTCTACAACAGGTCCCATGAGGCTTGATCGTAATTTCGAAATTGTACAATGACTGCTAGTGCAAGTTATAAGATTTACCGAAGAAATATGTATGTGTGGCTACATAAAATTTCAATAATATTTCAAAAATATTTAATACTTCTTCTTCCAATTATTCGGTTTTTTAATAAAATATTTGTAACTTACCTGACACTTTTCAATGGCGGTAATTTTTAACGGATTAATTGTCAATATGTGCGTCTCATTCTTACACATTCAAACATTTCGTATAATGAATGTTGCTACTCTTACAATAGAGTTTTCCATTTCAAGAGGAAAAGTTACATATGGATATATATTATTATAACCCCTGCCAACCATGAGCGGGTAAAAAACCAGATAATAAGTGGGTAATCCATAGGGTAATCATGTGTACTTTGCCATAGGCCGAGCGACAATTTTACCCACTCACGTACGTATACATGTGATCATACATCTTTGTTGCTCTCATTCAGCAGCATCATATAAAAAAGTATATCTGTCCTGCTCTAATATCCCCAATCGACGGCTGATGCAGGGTTGTATTTTCTCTTTTTAAATAGCTGATGCAGAGTTGCATTTTTTAATTCCTACTTTTAAAATTTAAAAGAAAAATTTTTAATTTTTAAAAATTTATTTTATTTTATTTTTTACATTTTTACATAAAATTTATTATAATTTATATATAAATAAAAATATATTTAAATTAAAAAAATAATTAGTATTTGAAAAAAGATTAATTAAAGAAAAGAATTATTACAACAATACATATGTACATATGTATGTATGTATGTATTTATTTTTGCGTATTATATTGGACTGCGCAGTCCAATTTCTAAGTTCACACACTTTTTTCACATACTTACTTAACAATTGATACTTCCAATTCAGTTCTGATTTCCAATGCTATAAAAATAAATGAAGTAATTATTTTCAAAATATTGTTAAAAATTCACATGCATTTTAATTACCTTCTTGTTGTACGAACTTCCTTTACGATGGTACGATCACGAACGACATGTGTCTTTCAATCGTTTTTTTTATTACCCTTTTTGTGATTTTCTATTGTCACTATTGACAATTATGTTTTCTCCTTCGCACTCATTCAAATAAATCAAGCAATGAAACAAACTTTTTTTCATCGCATTTAGGTAAACAAAAAATAACCCGAAAATGTGCGTTGATGTTAGTGTATAGAGAAAAAATGTGTAGTTGTATTGGAATATTTGTCGCAAGCGGGTAGCCGTGGTTCGCAGGGACAGGTGAAACTTTACAAATGTATTTGTGAATTGGTTACCCCCGTCATGTAGGGACATTATGGAAAACTATTGTTGTTTTTATTTTAAACAATTTTAGAGATTGTAAACAGATTTGATAACGAATGTATGTCATTCTGTTTGCCGAAACATAACAAACAAGGTACCCATATAAGATGTAACTCAGGATAGGACAGCATGCCATATTTGCAATTAGATAGAGTGAGAAAAACATTGAAGAAATGGCGATGTGTTACTTTTTTCCCACTCTGAACAAGAGTAAAAGTATTTTGCAGCCCTATTGTCATGCCCTCATAAAGATCACCACCCTCACTATTGTGAAGTTTTGTAATTTATGAGGTTTTCCGTATGCTGAGGTAGTTTCAAAACTTATACGTATATGCTCACAATTTTCTCACAAATTTGTGATGTATGAAAGCAAACCATACAATGAAAAATCGGTTGTGCTTTTTTTGTTAATTCAATATTTTTAAAATTGCATTTACAATGTTATTGAAATAAAATGGAGGAATTATTTTTCCAAATGCGTTATCTATTATAGATATAAATATTTGCCTGTTACAATAAATACGGTCTTTCTTCCTTATGAATAAAAAGAAATATACATATTTATGTTTAAATAATTTCGACAAGATTTTATTTGTAAATATGGTGCATATATAATAATTTAATTTATTTCTAGGATTTCAAAATGTGAAAAAACAACTTAGGAGCAGCTGCAGCATTACAGTATATTATTTAAGCATAAATAGATTTTTTTCGCACATGTATCAAATAATACATATATACATAGGAAGTAAAATGTACAAAGACCGTAAGTTACATATTTATTGTAGGCAAATAGTATATAAATATTTATAATAGATAACGCTTTTGGACATTTTGCAACCAATTTTGCATTGTGATGTTTGCTTTCAGACATCACAAATTTGTGAGGTAATTGTGAGCTTTTGTGCTTTTGAAATCACCTCAGGATACGAAAAACCTCACAGCTCACAAAACCTCACAATAGTGAGGGTAGTGATTTTTGTGAGGGCACGAGAATAGGGCTGTAAACCTCATAACGAACCTCACAAATTTTTCCTAACAAATCAGTTGTGAGGTTTTCTCGGGATAGAAACTTATGGAAAGGTGAACAATAACAAGTCGTTCGCTAAAAGTGGCCATACACGACACACATGTGCGTTCGATCGGTATGTATGCGATTGCGGTATACTCAGGTCGCAATTTCTATCGGAAACAAAAAATTCAAAGAGATTCATATTTTTTAATAATTTATCTTCTAGTTAAACTAAGAAAATTCCAAAAAACAGTGTTAAATTTTACAAATTTTTTAAAGATTGAAAAAGTGTTTTTTGACCAATAAAATTTTACTTTATGTTGTTTAAAAATATGTTCAAACTTGACTTTTCTTAGTTTTTTTTAGTTTAAAGAGCAGATAATTTTATGCCCCCAATTCCATACGACGTTTAGTTTTTTTCTATCCTGCCTGCAAATTAATTATAAATTCTAAGAAATGTTCCGCTTGCCTGTCGCACGTGTTCACTGTGTGAAGAACGAACGCAAAATGGATTTGTATGTCGTGTATGGCGAAACGATTTCATACAGATCGAACGCACATGTGTGTCGTGTATGGCCCCTTTAACAGATACCCATCTTTCAGGTTAAACGTGCGATTCTGTACTGTGACAACATGAACAGCCGCTATCACCATGACCAGTGAACTACTTTTTTTTGTTGGGGACTACTTTGATTAAAAAAAAAATATATTAAAAATATAAAAACCGGAAACAAATTTTTTTTTGTACATTTCAAAATACAAATAAAAAAAAAAAAAAAAAAAATTAAAATGATTGAATTTTGTTGTCGCATAAAAAAAATTTTAACAAAAAGGTGTTGAAATGTATGCGTTCACATGAGAGTACCCCTTTAAGAATTATATTTTTAACCCTTTAATACCATATTCAGACCGACACTTAATCACACGATTTCGGCTGTTGAATGGATTATCCCACTAATCTTAAAAATTTATCAAGATTTCGCCATACAAAAATGACAGTTCCAAATCACTTCATTGAAATGATTTCAAACTGATCCACGCTAAATCTGTCTGTGCGACTCTGATTTTGCGCAATCTACTTGTCAGCACTGGAAATCTGTTACATTATCACAGCTGATTAAGACACTACAAAGGGGAAAAATGTAAACAAACAAATTTTTTTTAAAGCAATGAATCTAATTTCACCTGAAAATCGACTTAACAAATGAAAAAATACATCCATTATTTCTATTATATGGAAAACATTAAAAAAATACTGCTTTTATTTGAAAATACTATATGACAATCTTTCTTTTTGATAAATATTAAGCGATGTGAATTCTTGAATGACAATAACAGCTGTTTTTTGATCTTTCTAACGGCAGTGAGAACACTGTTGGGTTATGAAATGCTTAAATGTAATCTTATCTTTTAATTTTCGGTCTGAACATGGTATAAACCATATTTGTCAGAAGATTAAAGACCTTAAGGTCACTACTTGTGCAAAGTTTTATGTCGACATATTCATTGGTGTTTGATTTGTATAGTAGAAGTAAAAGAATCAGATGGAATTTAAAGTGGTGTTATATGGGAAGTAGTGGTGGTTTTTGTCCGATTTAGCATAGTATTTGAAATTGGTAGAGTAGTTCCTGAGATATTGTGTTTCATCTAAAGGTGGCCGGCGCACCGCCCATTGTTCAATTTGTATTCGTGCTCCTATAAAGCTTTTCACCATCATCTTGGTTGTGAAGTTTTGTGGTCAGCGCGACAGACTACAAGCGACATCTGTCAAATATTAAAATACACACGTTCTTATGGACACAGTTATTTAGACAGCTGCACGACTACACGACTGCTTGTCGCTCTCGCAAACATGAAAATATTTTTAAATATGCCGACGACAGTAGAGTTGACAGTAGAGAGGAGTGATGCCACTAATATGTAAAATTATTCAAAGCTCTAACAAACCTGACGTTATTATACAAATAAAAGCATAAAATAGCTCTGTTATATAATTTGTAATAACAATTGATAATTAAAAACGATAAATGTTCAGCAGAGCGGCTTTTCCGAAAAAGTGCACCAATTTTTACGGAAATGTCTCAAAATACTCGGTTTTAGTTCTACTTTACGAATATGTTAGGCGCGTGCTTTTAATAACAATATTTTCTTTGTTTTAATAGAAAAACATCGTATATATATCGAAATCAAAAATTCACTTTTGCACTTTACACGTCTTTAGATGTTAAAAATATATTTTCTATCAATTATATACACGTAATTATTGATGTTCTTTAATTAATTAATTAGAGAAATGGTTTTTATTGTTATTCATATAAAAATATGTAAAACTTCACAATCACTTTACTTCAACGCAAATGGCAAGGTAATGTTCGAAATTATGGCATCGCTGTTGTAAATTCGAATCTATTAATTCATGCACTGATCGTGTTCGAATTATCGATACTCTCGATATTTGAGTCTGAACGAGAATTGATAAAAATGGGAAATACATAATAGAAAAATTTATAATTCATTATTATTGCAGAAAGAAGAAGAAGTTGGACATAGAAGAATTATGAACGCCGGGGTGTTGGACCGACCACGGTTATTTTTTTTCGAGCGCTCAGACCCGAATATTGAGAATATCGATATTTTAATTTCTTTTTATTTTTCCAATTATTATTTTCCTTTTATGTATTTCTCATTTTTACCAATTCTCGTTCAGACTCGAATATTGAGAATATCGTAATTTTAATTTCTTTTAATTTTTCCAATTATTATTATTTTTCTATTACCTATCTTTCATTTTTATCTATTCTTGTTTAGTCTCGAATATCGAGAGTATCGATATTTCGAAGCCGATCGCTGCTTGTATCACTAGTACCCAATTGAATTTCGAACAGTGATGCCATTTATAGCGTAAATAACGTGCAAAATCATAATATTTCTTTTTGTTTTTATTACAAAAAAACATAAAAATAGATAACGCTCCATATATATTCGTGAATCGGAATTAAAAACGAATTTTTTAAGACATTTCCCGTGAAAATTAGTGCACGTTTTCGGAAAAGTCGCTCTGCTGAACATTTACCTTAAAAACAAATAAATTTACCAATTTAATTTATTTTTGCATAAAAAAATTCACTTTGAACAAAATATTAAAATTTCATTGAAGTGCAAGGTATTAGTTCGGCAACAACGCAATTGTGTACATACGAAATGGACAGTTGTGTCGTTTTGTGTACATGCCGGCCATTGTTATGTCGCTGACTTCTTACAAATGTTCATGTAGTAGGATTCATGTCGTGTCGCTCTCTATGTTCAGAACGACATACACAAAGTTTGAAAATATAGAAATTGCCCAACATTTCTATCAAAGCATATGCCCGAAGCAAAGCCAGGAAAAAGTTTTATGTGAATCAGTCATTTGTGTAACAGTTTGGTTAACAGTTCGCTGTTACACAAAAGAAGATTAAAACCAAAAGTGAATAGGCCTATAAGGAGCAACAACACATTTCGTGTATAAACCGAGACATACCAAATAAGTTCTGTACGCCATCTTTCGGTAACATAGCCTCCTCTTGCGGCGATGTTCGAGTCTAATAAATCTGACGTTTAAACAATAATTTTTACTCTGAACATAATTGTTCTTGAATTTCACATAGACAATGGCGTATAATTTTAAAGAAATGTGTTGGAAAGGTTTTGTGAAAATTTTTGAAATATTTAAATAATTATAAAAGCAATACAAATTATTTTCGTGTTTTCCCAATTGTAGATCATACCAAAATATTCTCTTTTTTATTATTGGTAGATGTTCGTGACCAATTTCGGAAGTGGCGTGAGGACAATGAGCGTCGGAGTGATGAAATAATACAACTATGGGAAGCACTGTTGGAAAATCATGTGCAAAAAACTGGCAATGAGAGGCATATTATATTGGAGCAAGTACTAATTGCTGCATTCGACACTTCTCGATTAGATATTGCTGGGAAATGCATTGAAACATTAAGCATAGAATTTCCTGAAAGCATGAGGGTTATGAAGTTTGAGGCTATGCGCTTAGAAGCTTTGCAGATGTATGAAGAGGCAACTGATTTGTTAGATGAAATTATTTCGAAAGATGAAACAAACGCTGCTCCCCGTAAGCGTAAAATAGCTATATTAAAAGCAAGAGGAATGAGATCAGAAGCAATTAAAGATTTAAGTGAATATTTAAAAACGTGAGTATATGCTATCATTGTAAGTAAAATTAATACGTTTGTTTATATTATATTATTTGCAACATGTTCGGCTATACAAATACAAAGGATGAAAACAACAAGAAATATCTTTGCCACTTATACCCACTTTAAAGAATGTTGTGTGAATTGAGTGAGCTCAGTAAATTTAAGTAGATTTCCCACTTAGAGTAATTAAGTATGGGGCACGATTCCTATTACTTTGGCGGTCGAGAAAAAACACGTATTTCGGTAAAAATGGGGTATGCACGGATAGGTCGGCGGCACAATTCCGATTTATTTGGCGCCGCGATTTGAAGGTACCGTTGGAAAGAGGAAGTCCTCGAACATTTCAACAAGCTATTTTACCACATTAAACACACTTTACTCACATTTTTCATTTCAAATAAATTAAATTAATCTATAAACTTTTAAATAAATCCACACTTTACACTTTTATCAGTTTTTTTTTACCGAAGAAATCTTTATTTTAAAAATTACATTTTACACTCGTAGTGAACATTATGTGTGTGCTAAAAATTACGACGAAATGGAGCGCTGCCATGTGCCAATAAGGAAATTCGCTGAAATTCCTTTTTTCCCCAAAAATTCCTCTATCCCTTCATACGGATATGTTCTTTATTTAATTTAATAAACAAATAAGTAATATTATATAATAATATATGTACCTATATGTACATATATATATGTATGTATATAGTAATATTATATAATAATATTATATATATTGTCACCTAATATACAAAACAACGTATTATCAAAAATAAATGGAAAGCGCTGAAAGATATAATAACCAAAATTTAACCATTTTATAACGAAAACTCAAATTTTGTTTCAATTTCCGTGCAAGATAACCGAAAAATATAACCACTTTTTAACGAAACTCAATGTATATTTTTTATTTTAACGCAGAAAGGAGTACTATGCGAAAGTACTTCAGTCACCCCTGGTATTGGCTCGACCAGGGTTATTTTTTCAAAGCGCGGCTGAAGGCCGACAATGCAAAAAAGAGTACTACGCGAAAGTACTTCAGTTACATAAATCACATATCCGGTATATACATACATATTATGTAAAAAGTATTTTTGTTTTATAGTTAATATGGGAAAAAGAATCACGTAAAAAAACAAAGAAAAATTGTTAAAAACCTACATATTTGCTGTTCAAGATGTGGCAATAATTGTAAACAATCTAACCTTTTCAACGATGAGTGTGCTAAGTGATTTTTAAATTAATCAATTTAGGTAAAATATAAGCAAATAAAAGTGAAATGTGAACTTATTTTAATGTTTAGAGTGTATATTTAAATATACAGAGTGAAAAACGTGAAAAAATTTAGTGAAACATAAGAAATACCATGTGTTATTAGTGCAAATTTGTGAACTTTTAATCGTGAATATTTAAAAAAAATAAAAGTTATTTTTATATTATTTTTGGATATTTCTTCTCTGGAGAAGCTCCCCTATCCGCACATACCCCATTTATATGGAAATTCGGTTTTTTTTACCCCTCCGCCAAAGTAATCGGAATCGTGCCGTTTTTTCGGGTGATTCTTTTTTCTATATTAACTATAAAAACAAGAAAAAACGGTAACTTCGGCTGCACCGAAGCTGATATACTCTTCACAGATTACATTGGTGCCTTAGAAAATAATTTATACCAAATTTCGTAAATATATCTTGTCAAATGCAAAAGTTTTCCATACCAGCATTTGATTCCGATCATTCAGTTTGTATGGCAGCTATATGCTATAGTAAGCCGATCTGAACAATTTCTTCAGATATTACATTATTTTTACAAACAATAACTCATACCAAATTTCGTGAAGATACGTTTTCAAATGTGAAAGTTTTCCATACAAGAACTTGATTCCGATTGTTCAGTTTGTATGTTAGCTATATACTATAGTTAACCGATCTGACCAATTTCTTCGGAGATTACATTGTTGCCTTAGAAAATAATCTATAACAAATTTGGTGAAGATACATTGTCAAATGTGAAAGTTTTCCATACAAGAACTTGATTCCGATCGTTCAGTTTATATGGCAGCTATATGTTATAGTTGCCCGATATCGGCCGTTCCGACAAATGAGCAGCTTCTTGAAGAGAAAATGACGTTTGCAAAATTTCAAAAGGATATCTTAAAAACTGAGGGACTAGTTCGTATATATACAGACAGACGGACGGACGGACGGACAGACGGACGGACAGACGGACAGACGGACGGACAGACGGACAGACAGACGGACAGACGGACAGACAGACAGACGGACATGGCTAAATCAACTCAGCTCAACATACTGATCATTTATATATATATGTGCCTTATAGGGTCTCCGACGCTTCCTTCTGGGTGTTACAAACTTTGGACACACTTAATATACCCTGTTCAGGGTATAAAAAGTACTTTCTACATATGTATATGTGTAATATGTGATTTATTTGACTAAAGTACTTTCGCATAGTTCTCCTTTCTGCGTTAAAATAAAAAAAATATATTGAGTTTCAGTCGAAACCGTGTTGTCATACCGTACGGCCGCATTTTTTTTCTCTCGCTAGTGCTGTTGTTGAGCATCTGCATTCTAACGGTGTCTGTGTTATAACGCTACTTTACAGTTGTGCACAAAAAACTTTTTTACTGTTATTTTCTCGTTGTGTTTATTTCTTATTGTTAACTTGTGCTACATTCCTACATTTTTGCATACATAAGAAGTAATATTTTCACAATGCCCCCTGGGGCCAACAATCTGGGTGATAATAGGTTTGCCCTATTATCCTCAGCCCAGAAGACTAAAAGAAAAAAACCTGATCAATCAACGTTGGAACTATATCCGGAACTCCCCATAACAAAGAAGGATGACCCCAAATACCTCGTCATTAAGTCGCGGGATGCCAGTAAACCTATTACATCCATCTCCTGTTTCGCGATTAATAAAAGTATTCAATCTATCATTAAAGATATTAACAACATCTCGTCATTTCGCGATGGCAGCCTACTCCTCCTTGTAAAAAATCAAAAAATTGCTGATAAATTCCTTTTCACTAAGAATCTACCCGGTGCAGGTGCTGTTGAAGTCGCCCTTCACAGCACCCTTAACTCAGTCAAGGGCACAATTTATGCCCCCTTTATTTGCCAACTTAGCGACGATGAAATAATTGAAGGTCTCAAGGAACAAGGTGCAGTCCATAAGTTTAACAAAATGGTTAAAGGCGTTCGAGTACCTACTGGTGCCGTATTATTAACATTCAATAAATATACACTTCCTAACAGAATTGAAGTAGCCTGGAGAACCCTAGATGTCCGTCCGTACTACCCTAATCCTATGCGCTGCAAAACTTGTCAGCTATTAGGACACACCGCTAAACACTGCGATAAATCTCCTTCCTGTGTCATTTGCAACCTTCCTCCTAACCACTCTCCACCTTCTGATTGCACCAAAGTTTACTGCGCTAACTGCGCAGGTGAACACCCCTCGTCCTCAAATGCTTGCCCTAAATTTATTCAATCGAAAGAAATATTAAAGATTAAAATTATACACAAATGCACTATGCGGGACGTCATTACCATGTATAAAAATCAAATTCCCATAACCTCACATTATTACTTTTTCTTTATTTTTCTATCCATGTTATCCATCCTTCAGTGGAATATCAACGGATACTTAAATAATTACATGGAACTCGAACTTTTAATTAAAACATTCAACCCCTCAGCAATATTATTAAATTAAACTCATCTTGCCAACAATATTGTAGCTCATACCCCCAAGGCATATATAGGTTATTTTTATAACCTCCCCAGCAATACCACCAGCAAACGGAATAGCCATTCTGATCAACAGAAAAGTACCACATAATACCCTACCCCCTACTCCTTCAAACATCTCCTCCCTCTCCTTAGAAATTCTTTCTCCTTATAAACTCATCATTACTTGTGTCTATTCCCCTCCTAATGAATCTTTCACTTTAAGTGATATCTGTCATCTCTTCCCGTCTAGAACTACTCCTTTCTTACTGGCCGGTGATTTTAACGCTTGCAGCCCACTTTGGGGGTCTTCCTCAGCTAATCCGAAAGGTCGAATTATTGAAGATGTTATACTTAGTTCTAACTGCATTGCTCTTAATGACGGTTCTCCCACCCACTTTTCCACTCACTCTTCCTCTACACATATTGACCTATCGCTTTGTTCCCCATCCCTACTCACCAAAACCGAATGGCTCCGGATCGATGACCTACATGGTAGCGATCACTTCCCCATTCTTTCTAAAATTTCCTCTCCCCATCATGCATCCCGGTTTAAGACTAGAGTATGCTTTAAAACAGACTTGGCTGATTGGGATAAGTTTGAACATTTCTGTGAATTTCATCCCGTCTTTTCCCCATTTCGTCCAATGTGTGGAATAGTGAACTTTGTGCGTTTAGGCAATAAAATATCTAATGCGATTTTTCGTCGTAAGGCGATAGTTCTCTGTTTTCAAAAGTTCACTAGCGAAATCAATTCCTCTTCTAACCCAAAAAAGATCTGGGCTGACATAAGGAGACTGTCTGGTTTAACCTCCTTTTCTCCGATTTCTCTCCTCAATTCTCCTCGTGGCAATCTTCTATATCCGCAAGATATAGCCTTAGAACTTGCGCTTCACTTTTCCAACGTTTCCTCGGATTCCAGTTTTTCTCCTGAATTTTCCTCCAGCAAACTGTCCGTTCTTTCCTCCCCTTACCTGCCTCCCTCGAACTTGTCTTCTTCAGCTAGGTTTTTAGATTCTGATATATCCATTCTTGAATTCCTCTCTGCACTCTCTGTAGTTAAAGGCAAAACCCCTGGCATTGATAAAATATCCTACCCTATCATTAAACATCTCCCACCCTTCCTGCTATCCCGTCTAATTAATCTTTATAATAACATCCTTCGGACAGCAACTATCCTCTGCTTTGGAAGACCAGCGCTGTCATTCCCATTTTAAAACCTGGTAAGCCTCCCTGCGAAGTCAATAGTTATCGGCCTATATCCCTCCTGCCTTGCCTAGGAAAACTAATGGAGAAAATCATTGATATCAGGCTATCCTGGTATGCTCAATCTCACAATCTTGTTCACCATAACCAGTTTGCATTTAAGAAGGGGCAGGGGACGTTAGACGCTCTTCTGCATCTTGACCAATTCGTCTCTGATGCATTATCCCACAAAAATCATGTATCGATACTTTCACTTGATTTTTTAAAAGCTTTTGATCGGATTGGTATACACGTGGTATTATGGCAGCTTAGAAAATGGAAAGTCGGCTCACATATACTTATATAACTTTGTTAAATCTTTTCTCTCTAAACGTAAAATTAGTGTACTTGTTTCTAATGTCCGATCCTCTATACTACCTCTTGATAATGGAACACCCCAAGGTTCCCCCCTTTCAGTCATACTTTTTACTATCGAATTTGATGAAATCAGTACAATTTCATCTGTCTTCCCTAATATCAGTCACCAAATCTATGCTGATGATTTAGTATTATTTTCTAATGCCTGCGATTTGTCCGTTGTTACGTCTTCCTTTTCTAAAATCTTATCCCTCTTAATCCATTGGTCCGGTTCTTCGGGCACGTCAATTTCTTCCTCTAAATCTAAGTTATTACATATTTGTAAGAAACATTGTAATACACCCACACTTACCGTTAATAATATAAATTTAATCTGTACAGATAGTTTTAAGTTCCTAGGCGTAATATTAGACTCTAAGTATTCATTTAAGCAGCATTGTCAATATGTAAGAAAAAGACTATTTGTTATTTTAAACATAATCAAGTATCTTTCATGTAAGCGCTCACTCATTGGCCCGGCTCTACTGGTAAAGGTCACTAAAGCTCTCATCTTATCAATAATTAATTACGGCTTAGAAATATATGGACACCATTGTAAAAATCATATCAAGTTGCTTGCTGCACCGTATCATTCTGCTGCCCGTCGTTCTATTCGTGCGTTTCCAACATCTCCGATAAAAAACATATTGCCTGAATCTGGACTGCCTTTTTTAAAAGACAATATGGAAGACAGCTTATATAAACTCTATCCTAAGCTCATAATCAATCCCAGTTTTATTCTGAAAAAGGATTTCCACTCAGCTCTGACACGTATGCGATCGCTAAAGATTCAATCATCGTTATACAAATGCACCATGTTTGTGAAAGTAAATGAGTTACCGCATAAAATAGCTTTACCTTGGAGTATTAAACACCCCCGTGGCGTGTGAGTGTAGCCTCATTTGTTTCTGATTTAGTTCAACAACGAAAGAACAATACTTCTAGCAATGTTTATAAAGCCCACTTCCTGAAAGTAACAGCTCCTCTCCAGCTCCAGCTGGTTGGAAACTTCTATTCACAGACGGATCAAAAGGTACTCACACCTCCTTCGCTGCAGTTAGTGAAGATAAAACCCTATTTCGTATGGCCTGCTATTTTCTTTCTGTTCAATATTTACAGCTGAAGCTACCGCAATTCTTAAAGCTGTTCAATACTCAAAGCTAAACAAAGGAAAATAGATTATCTGTACTGACAGTTTATCCTGCTTTCTAGCTTTAAAAAACTGCAATAACTCCAATTACATCATTTGCGCCATCAGAGACATTTTGATATCTCTTCCACATAAACTCAGAATTATGTGGGTTCCCAGCCACTCGGGTATAATTGGAAACATGCTTGGACACACTATCATTACCAATGCACACCTTCTGGATGGTAGTCGCATCAGCCAATGTCCCTTTTGTGAGTCAACGGTTAGTGTGCTACACTTACTCGTTTTTTGTCCTGCTCTGGACAGCCTCAGACTTAAAAACTTTAACAATGATGATCCTGTTCAGTTTTTAATGAACCCAACTATTAGCAACATATCTAAAATTTACAGTTATCTGAAGGATACAGATCTCCTTCGTTGTATTTAAACAAGTTTCTAATTTTTCCCACCAGTCAGCCGAAAGCCTATGATGCTAGCGCTGCGTACTTTAGTTTATATAATAATTTGTTTATTATGTAAGCTTTAATAAAATAAAAATAAAATATTGAGTTTCGTTATAATGTGGTTATATTTTTTGGTTATCTTGCACTGATATTGAAACAAAATTTGAGTTTTCGTTATAAAATGGTTAAATTTTGGTTATTATATCTGTCAGCGCTTTCCATTTATTTTTGATAATACGTTGTTTTGTATATTAGGGGACAATATATACTACTGTGCCCAAAGGTGACATTGTATTTTTTTTGAAAATTGTTTATTTATTCTTCCAAATCAATTTCATCCCCTTCAAAGTAATCCCCTCCCGATGCAATGCACTTATGTCAACGGATTTTCCAATCTTCGAAACACTGGTTGTAGTCACTTTCCTGGATGACCTTCAGTTCCGTCTTCGCTGCGGCTTGAATCTCCTCTATCGTATAAAAACGGTGTCCCCGGAGCTGTCTTTTGAGCTTGGTGAACAGCCAGAAGTTGCACGGTGCCAGATCAGGTGAATGCGGTGGTTGCGGAACGATATGGGTTGAGTTTTTGGCGAAATGATCACGAATTACGAGGGCAGTATGGGACCATCCACCAATTATCGTGGTGTAAAAACCAAGAATTGTCTTTCCACAATTCCGGCCTTTTTAGGCGGGTAGCGTTACGCAAACGACGCATAACGTTCAAATAACATTCTTGTTGACTGTTTGACCGGTTGGAAGGAATTCATAATGCACAACACCACGATAATCGAAGAAAACAGTCAACATGACTTTGATTTTTGAGCGACTTTGGCGCGATTTTTTTGTCTCGGCTCTCTTTTGGCACGATATTCGCTCGGTTGATCGGTTGTTTCGGCGTCGTAAGCATAGATCCAAGTCTCATCGCCAGTTATAATGCGTTTCATGACACCCTGGTAGTCGGAAAGCATCACACACTTCAACGCGACGCCTTTTTTCCAAAAAATTCAATGTTTTCGGTACCAGTCGAGATTTGATGCGCTTGAGGCCCAAAACATCCTTCAAAATGGTATTGGCTGAGCCTTTCGATATTCCAACTTCATCAGCAAGGTCTCTAATTGTTAATCGACGGTTTTTCAGCACCAAATCTTTGATTTGTTGAACGTGAGCTTCGTCGGTTCAGGTTGATGGTCGCCCTGGACGCTCTTCGTCTTCGACACGGTCACGGTCGGCTTGGAACTCACTATACCACTTGTAAACATTTTTTTTAGACATAGCCTCATCACCAAAGGCTTTCTCCATCCTCAACGTACCCGCAGCAGAAAATTGATTCCGTAAACAAAATTTAATGCAAATTCTTTGCTCAACAAATTTCGACATCGCAAAAAACGAAAAACTTACTTTTAGCAGCTCACAAAACGTCACGTATCTCAAACACTAATAAATATTTTGACATGAAATTTGACATAAATGTGACTGACAGTACTACCAACCTAAAAAAAAAATAATTCTCCATATCCTTCGACGCACGCAGTTTAAATTCAAATGTCACCTTATTTTTTGGGCACAGTAGTATAATGTTATTATATAATATAACTATATATAATATTACTTATTTGTTTATTAAATTAAATAAAGAACATATCCATGTGAATGGATAGAGGAATTTTTGGGAAAAAGGAATTTCAGCGAATTTCCTTATCACATGGCAGCGCTCCATTTCGTCGTAATTTTTAGCACACACATAATATTCACTACGAGTGTAAAATGTAATTTTTAACATAAAGATTTCTTCGGTAAAAAACTGTTAAAAGTGTAAAATGTGGATTTATTTAAAAGTTTATAGTTTAATTTAATTCATTTGAAGTGAAAAATGTAAGTAAAGTGTGTTTAATGCGCTAAAATAGTTAGTTGAAATGTTCGAATTTTGGGAATTTTTGAACTTTAAGGTCGAATATCTCGTAAACTAAGTGTTTGCGGTACCTATAACCCTATATATTTTTTAATCAGGAGGACTTCCTCTTTCCAACGGTAAACTAACCGTTTGCGGTACCTATAACCTCGTATATTTTTTAATTAGGAGGATTTCCTCTTTCTAACGGTACCTTCAGATCGCGGCGCCAAAGAAATCGGAATTGTGCCAAGTTTCTTTTTTATTTTTATGACACAATGCTGCTTCAACCACCAGGCACGATTACGATTTGGCGCCGCGATTTGAAGGTATAAACGGAAAGAGGAGGTATATATATACCGTCCTCAGACTTATAGTTTTCGAGATATTTGTATTTAAAGGGTCAGTAAAGTAATCTGGTCTGTTTTTTTGACATTTTTATACCCTGAACAGGGTATATTAAGTTTGTCACGAAGTTTTTAACACACAGAAGGAAGGGTTGGAGACCCTATAAAGTATATATATTAACGATCAGTATGTCGAGCTGAGTCGATTTAGCCATGTCTGTCTGTCTGTCCGTCTGTCTGTATATATACGAACTAGTCCCTCAGTTTTTAAGATATCGTTTTGAAATTTTGCAAACGTCATTTTCTCTTCAAGAAGTCATTTGTCGGAACTGCCGATATCGGACCACTATAACATATAGCTGCCATATAAACTGAAGGATCGGAATCAAGGGCTTGTATGGAATACTTTCACATTTGACCATGTATCTTCACGAAATTTGGTATAGAGTATTTTCTAAGACAACAATGTAATCTCCGAAGAAGTGTTGCCACATATTGTGTTTTGAAAAAATTATCAAAAATTTTCTGTTTAAGATATGTACTATATAAAGAGACAATAGAACAAATGGTTTTTGTATCTTATGTTGTTTGACAAACAAAGATAAAAAAATAACCTTGATCGGTCCAACACCGGGGTGTTCATAGTTCTTTTGTGTCGAACTACTTTCTGCACTAGCGGCCTTCGGCCGCGCTTCAAAAAAATAAAAAATAACCCTCATCAATCGAACACCTATATTAATCAAAAGGAGTGAAATACTGAAAAACTTTGGATTTTATAATAAATTTTTTCTATTTATTATGATGTTTCTACATATATGTACATATGTATATATGTATATTCAATGCTAAATTAAATTTAAGTTAACGAAAATCGTTAAAATGAAAATCAGGATCGTTGATGTCAACCGCGTCATTTTTATCATCAGTTGATATATTATCCACTAAATCTTGTATAGTTTCGTAACGCAACCGTTTCGATAGAGGAACAATATCAGTTAAACCCTCGGACTCTACTGTAAGTACTTCCAGTTTTTTTAACTCCATTCCTTCCTGAAGATTTCCTTCTACATAGCTAGGATAAACTTGCTTTATATCCAAAAGAAGTAGCCGAGCCAAGGTCATACTTGTATTTCTTTTCTAAAAAAATTTGACGATAGTCGTATACAGCCATGTAGTGATGTAATAATTTCTGACATTGGCGACTCTTAATTGCACTCTTGAACAAACGATTCTGACATTCGAGGTATTGTCTGCATTCCCTTTCTCCACACACTCACCAATGCTATGATTGGTGGTTAAGCAAATAGTACTGTCACGGAAAAGTTTACTAAAGTCATCAGTACAAATTCGGGATGTACAAACTTTTTAATAAAAGGCCACAAAACAACAAATTATTGCTAAAATTTCCTTCGAAGTCAAATGACACTGACATCCATCGAAAAATGTAACTCGAGCTGAACTTATGCTCTGCCTACAATGTTTTGCTCCTTTTTTTCGTTGGCTTTGAATTACTCCTCCAAATCCATCCTAAATTTGATCTTTTATTTTCCTCTGGTCCCATTGCCTCAAAAACTGTGACGATTGCTCATTGTTTTCAACAAGCCTTCCAAGAGATGAAAAAATTGAAAAATTCGTTAGCTTTGAATTTAAATCCGGATGAGGAATTTTAAATTAATATAAACGCAAAAATCGAAACTTCACTCACTATAAAATAATCACCGATAATAAATTCCAACGGAGTAGAAAAATCTAACGGAATATTTTATTGGAATATGCATTTCATATTCAGACTTTGGGAATTGCCAAATAGTAAGAAAGCCAAAAATATTTGGGTTTCCATTGGTAATATACATGAAACCGGTATTTACGAAGTTTTGTATCATAATAATTTTCTCTATTTCTTAAATAATATACTGTATATAATGCATATGTATGAATCAATAGTTCATTTTGAATCATTTATATCTCTAAAGATTAAACAGAAAAATTTTTGATTATTTTTTCAGGACACAAAGTATGGCAACACTACTATTTGTCATAAATGTAAACACACAAATCTCTTGAAAGTTTGAATGTGCAAAGTAGTTTTTAAAGTATATTTATTTTCTTAAAAAATACACAATTAGTATAAATTTTGGATTTATTTGAATGTGTACAGTAGGGTGTGCCATTTTGAGGCAACCTTTTTTTTCCACTGAAAAACAGGCTCAAAACTTTCGAAATGTGTAAAAAAAAGTCACTCAAAAGATGAGCTCTTAAGATTAATATTAAGAGGTGCCTCTTTCAAATTTTCTGTTTTCCATATAAATTACATGGAAAAAAAATAATTTTTTTTGTGGTGGTTATTGTGCGGAGGTTATTATATGTGCACGCGATGGCTGCCAGTAGGGATGGTTAACTCGATCCCGATTCTACTCGAAAATCGAGTTTTCTCGTAAAATAATCGACTTTTCGAATGTCAAGAATCGATTCTTAATCGACTTCGACTACTGAAGATAAATCGATTATTTTACGAGAAAACTCGATTTTCGCGTAGAATCGGAATCGAGTTTACCATCCCTACTGGCAGCCATCGCGTGCTCATATAATAACCTCCGCAGAATAACCACCACAAAAAAAAAATTATTTTTTTTCCATGTAATTTATATGGAAAACAGAAAATTTGAAAGAGGCACCTCTTAATATTAATATTAAGAGCTCATCTTTTGAGTGACTTTTTTTTTACACATTTCGAAAGTTTTGAGCCTGTTTTTCAGTTGAAAAAAATAGGTTGCCTCAAAATGGTACACCCTAGTGTACAGTGTAATTAAATATATATTAATTGAAAAATGCGTGAAAAGTGGGTTAAACATAGTGAAATAACGAGCATTACTTTTACAAATTATTGAACTTTAAATAGAAATATCTCGAAAACTATGAGTCTGAGGAGGGTATATTTTTTTAATTTTGAGGACCTCCTTTATTCATCCGTACCATCAAATCGCGGCGCCAAAAGAATCGTAATATTGCCAACCACCAGGATGCATACATAAGTTGATTACTGCGCAAAATTAGAGTGTAGTCCATATTAAAGACAACGCTCAATCTCTTAGAACCAAACAGATTTCGTGATCACTACACACTCTACATTATTAAGAAGTGAGTGAAGAATAAGGCCAGGGTAATGATTCAATAAGCGCACCACATATGTAAATACTTAGGGAAGTTATCGGTTATTCCACCTGATTAACGATAAATGAAAGCGGACTATAATTAATTTTTACAAAGAATTATTGATGTGAAATAAAAAATAAATACTGTTATAAATAAATGGTATTATCAGAAAAAGATTTTCTCAGAATTTTACTAATTTTCTAATTTAATTTCTAACTAATAATCAGTGTTACCTTACGTACATATTTCACAAAAGAACCAAAAGAAATAATTCCCCAATGACAGGAAATAAATAACACATTAGCCTTTCGCATAGAATTATTTTCTGCATTCGCTTCAAAAAAAAATAACCCTGGTCGGACCAGCACATTGGCTTGATCAGTTCCTTCGCGTTGAACTCCATTCTGCATTGGTGGCCTTCGGCCACGCTTCAAAAAAATAACCCTGGTCGGATCAACACCTGGGCGTGCTCAGTTCTTTCGCGTTCAACTCCTTTTTGGCCGATCCAACAGCAGGATTTATCAAGATAATAAAAATTCTGAAAGACTTTACATTACTCATTACACGATAATGAATTTTGTAATGACGTCATAATCACTTTGTTATTTTATTTTTATTCCATTACAAAATATATGTAAATATGGTAACAAGAATTTTTTTGCTTGTTTGCAACCATTTTCTTATTGTATGAATAAATGGATTTCAACTAAAGTTTATTATGGAATTAAAGTAATTTTTACACTATTTAATATAAAATAAATAGTTAGAAACGAATAAGTGAAGTTTTAATGGACATAAAAGCTAAAAATTTAAGTGTAAAATTAATTTTAAATCGGAGAAACACGCGTTTTAAATAGTTGAATTTTTGAACTTTAAATGCAAATATCTCAAAAACCATAAGTCAGCGGCAACTATTTATGTATCTTTTCTTGTTTTGGAGGACCTCCTCTATCCGTACATACCCATTTTAACCCCGAAATCGGGGGATGCTATTCTAAATCCCAGCCCGTGGCAGTGGTCCGATTAAGTCAGTCTACGAATATTTTAAGGGGTTATATACAATTAGAAGGCCGAAAAATGTGGTTTTTCAGAATTTTTTATGAGAAAATTTTTAAGTTTACTGTATTTTAAAACTTTGTATTGGTAAAAATATTTATTTCGAAAGAACCTACTGCTGATCTGCGGGAGCTCCTTTCAAAAAAGACGTTTTGCGATGACTACTATATCTCTAAACTGGATCCTCTGAAATTAAAAAAGCCAAACAGATTTCGTTAACGTAATGTAAAATCTAATAATTAATCGAAGGAATGAGCTAAACAAAATTTTTTGACAAAATGTGGGTTTCTCAAAAAAAAAAATCAATTTTTGACCAAAATTTCGCCCTTTAATTGTTTATAAAAAAACAACGGTGAGAAAAAAATTTTTCATTAATTTCTAAAAAATATATTTAAGAAGCTCGTATTAAAACTTGGGATTAATTGATTTAGCCGTTTTCGAGTTATGTTGATCACCGACTTTGAAAAACATTTTGAGAAAAACGCGTTAAAAGTATGGAATGCACTTCCAAGCACTCTAAAACGCCTTTTCAAATTTGCGTGAAACTTCGAAAATATTCACCGGAACGATATGAAATTTTGTGTGTATTAAATATATTTACATTAAGAAAAAAATAAAGAAAGCCCGATTTTTAGAAAATTCTAACTGTATATAACCCATTAATTTTTACTCAAGTTGCAACTTGTACGGATAGGCGGACGGACGGACGGACAGTCACCCGGACTTCTACTCGCCTCTTAATCCTGATAATTTATATATACATATATGTATATACATATATAACCTTTCTCTATTAGATTTAGATGATACAAACAACCGTTAGTTAAGAAACTTTGTCAACTTAGTTTTTTTATACTCATACAACCAGTTGCTACGAGTATTACAGTTTTGTTCACTCAACGGTTGTACGTATCACCTAAAACTAATCGAGATAGTATAGGATAAAGTTGAAATCCGGTTGACTGTCTGTCTGTCCATCCATCCGTTCGTACATGCAAACTGTAACTTGAGTAAAAATCGAGATATCTCGATGAAACTTGATATGAGGGCTCCTTAGTACAAAAAAATTCGAGTTCGTATATGGATGTAATCAGACCACTGCCACGCCCACAAATCGCCATTAACCGCAAACTTATAAAGTGTCATAACTAAGCACTAAATTAAGATAGTGGGCGTGGTCCCGCCCTATAACAAATTTAATGTACATATCTCCTAAACTACTTAAGATACCATAACCAAATTTGCTGAGTGCAAATCTTATAAGAACTTCTACCAATAGTGTGAAAATGGATGAAATCGGAGGTTAACCCCTTTCACTCCCCATACAACGGTACTGTTCAAAACTACTAAAAGCACGATAAATCAATAACTGAATACTCCTCAGACATTAAATTCGGTAAGATGGTATAAGAGGGCCGGCGTGAAAATTGGACGATGGGCGTGACACCGCCCACTTTTTGATGAAATCCCATATCTCGGGACCTGGCCAACCGATTGCGACAAAATTTAGTACATGGCATTCTTCTCTCATTTTTATTGTTATTGTGAAAAAACGCCTTCTTCCCTTATATCACAATTTTAAACTCCACTTGATTTGTTCAATTTCTAGTACACAAATCAAGAAGCAATTAATATAACGGGATAAAACAAAAATTTTTTAGTGTGAGCCACCTTATGACCAAACATTTTTTAAATCCAAAAAAAACTGTTCAAGCGCCGAGGTACCGAATATTTAGACCCCGTTACCTATTGTTGACTTTTGATCGAAAATGTCTGTCAATATGTGATATATACAATTGAAATGAAGGGATAATCCGTCTCTTATGATGGTAGTATGTCTATACTTACAGTGGACCAATAAAGTTTACATACACCTTCTTCTATTAAATTACGACACGTTTATTTGTTTTAAAATTAATAAATTTTGTAGTTTTTTTTGTATCCATTTCAAAAGATGTACATATATTTAACATTAAATATAGCATATCAAAATATTTTTTTTTTTTACACAAACAAAAAAAATTTATGCTAAAGCTTAAAATTAGCATAATTTATATCAAAAAAGTTTACGTACACTAATGATTATTTATATAAATCAAAAGTAATCACAAGACTTTTAGCGGTTTTTGGCCTACATTTTGTTGCTATTATTGTCCCTAGATATCGATGTATGCTCCCCACTCAATTTCTAGTATTATTTCCGGATATTTTAACCACTAAGTCCATGATCCAGCTTTTTGGCCTTATTTTGATGAAATTCGATGTTTTCGAATACAGTTTTCCAAAAAGTTCCAGATATTTTGAATAGGAGTAATGTATGGTGATTGCGGGACCTATGGAATTATTTTTAATTCCATACTAACCATTCACTTACTAGATACAATGTGCATTTTGGGTCGGTATCCTGTTGGAAATTTATTTTCCTGCTATTAACAGCCGATTTAAGCACACTTAAAATTTAAATTATTTTGTTAAAATGTTCAGATACATGTGTTTATCCATTTTTGAAATGTACCCGAAAAATAAATCCCCAAACAGTAGGGAATGTGTTGAATAGTGCTGGTTTTCATAGACGAATCGCACGTCGTAAGCCATACATAAGTAAGGTTAATAAAAAGAAGAGGTCGGCGGTTGCTAAACAATATTTAAACAAACCGTATTGGTTTTGGGAAAACAGTGTGTTCATCGACGAATCGGAATTTAATATATTTGGCTCGAATTTATCACGAAAAGTGTGGAGAAAGATCAATGAAGAGTCGCAAGGAAAAAATGTATTGCCAACGGTAAAGCACGGTTGGAGTAATGTTATGGTTCGGGAGTATATGGCTGCATCAGGAGTTGGACATTTGGACTTTTTTAGTGAAAAAATAAATAAGCATATGTACCTGAACATTTTAACAAAATAATTAAAATTTTAAGTGTGCTTAAATCGGCTGTTAATAGCAGGAAAATCAATTTCCAACAGGATACCGACACTGAATGCACATTGTATCGTGACATTATCATCACATTGTTGTACGTGAATGGTTGTTATGGAATTAAAATAACTCCATAGGTCCCGCAATCACCATACATTCATTAGTGTACGTAAACTTTTTTGATATAAATTATGTTTATTTCAAGCTTTAGCATTAATTTTTTTATTAGTGTAAAAAAAAATATTTTGAAATGCTATATTTAATGTTAAATATACATCTTTTAAAATGGATAGAAAAAAACTACAAAATTTATTCATTTTAAAACAAATAAACGTGTCGTAATTTAATAGAACTAGGAGTATGAAAACTATTGGTTCACTGTATGTCAAAAGTGGGTTGAATCGGAATTAGCCCCCAAATACTTAATGTACATATTTTCGAACTTCCGAGTGACTTTGTACTGCATATATCGGCTGATATCTGAGTTATATTAATTGTTCAATTCACAACCTGTCGTAAAGCATCGTAAAATCGTAAAATTATAAATTTTTACACTTGTTTTTTTATAATTTTACAATTTCACGATGCTTTACGACAGGTTGTGAATTGCTCAAATGAAAATGAACTAGCGTGTTTTACTCATAACACTGAATCTTTGTGCCTAAAATATATAAGTTTGAGCGAAAACTTGACTAACCCTCCATATAACTATTATTAGGATTTTCGAACATCCGGCTGACTTTACTCTATATGATTGGTTTTACAAGAGGCTTTGTTTTTTGCAAGTTGCAAAATTAAAAAATGTTCGGTTGCACTCAAACTTAGACCTTCCTTACTTTTTAAATCATACATAAACGGTTTAAAGACAAGGAACAACAACTTTTGTTGGATTCAGCTCATCATGGAACACCCATACAGTGGACTGTGCTGTATACTTTCGGGTTCATACTCGTAAATTCATGATCACGATGTCATAGACGGGTTTTCGAAGCACCGTTTTTGTTGTTCAAGTTTTGTTGTAGCGGCAGAAAACATACAACAACAACAACAAATCGACAAGAGACTATTTTGAGTGACTGACAAAGTGTGGGGGATTCAACATAAAAATTTTGTGGGCTTCGGTATTCATTATGCAGAATATCGAATCATTTATCTGTTCCGCCAACTCTATGCCCTAGCATAGATCGTGGTGTGTGTTAAAGTGTCATTGCACCAAAACATTCTCCCACGGAGCGCACCGATGTTCAAGTGATATCCTGTTAAGTAATATGTAATTTTACGGATTATATACATACAGTAGCTCCAAGCGAAACTCGTACACCCCTAAAATATTTGGTTTTACTTAAAATACGGGGAATTACTATTGCAATAAAAATTGATGTTTTATTTCATTAACGTATTGGGTAATTCATTAAATGACAAAAACAAATTTTTGAATAATCTTTTATTTATAAAAGTAAAAATACGTTATCTAAAAAGTCTTCATTTTCAATGCAAAAGCCAAACTCGTACATTTTTAATTTAACAGGCAACACTATTTCCACGCATATCTAACTTCAAGTAATTTTTAAAGTGTTATTCGGGGAAGTCCCAAGTAACAAAGTTCATTGGAAAATTTTGAATATCGCGTCATTTATCGAAAAAGGATAATAAAAAAAAGTGAAATGGGCAGACAAAGGGGACAAACCAGTGTTGAAGTGCGGGAACTAGTAATTCGTCATTACGAAAACAAAAAATCGCTTCGGGAAATATCTGAAATTGTAGATCGAAGCCGATCGACCGTTCAGTACATCATTAAACAGTACAAGAGAGATAAAACTGTGAAAAATAGATCGAAAGTTGCAAATAATAAAATTTTCTCTGCTAGTGATTAACAGTATATTCTACGCCAAGTCAAAAAATATCCATTTATAAGTGCACCGAAACTCGTAACAATCGCCGAAAATGATTTGGGGAAAAAGTGTTGCCCACAAACCATAAGAAATATATTGAATAAGGCTGATTATAACGGCAGAAGAGCGAGGCAAAAGCCTCTTATCAACGAACGTAATCAAAAAGCAAGACTACGATTTGCAAAGAAACATCAATCAAAAGATTTCTCGTTTTGGAAAAACGTTCTATTCACAGATGAAAGCAAGTTTAATCTTTTCGGTTCGGGCGGTAGACCCTATGTATGGAGAAGGTCAAATGAGGCGCTTCTTGCCGAAAATATGAAGCTCACAGTAAAGCACGGTGGCGGATCGGTAATGTTGTGGAGATCATTTTCTGCACAGGGACCTGGAGAATTGCATTTCATTGAGGGTATTACGAATCACGCTATGTATATGAACATTTTGAAAGAAAAATTGCCACTTTGTAAAGAAAAACTGGGCCTTGTCGAGGATTTGCATTTTTACCAGGACAATGACCCAAAGCATAGGGCTTATAATGTGCGGTCGTGGTTGCTTTCCGCATGTCATCGATACACCAGCCCAGAGTCCAGATTTAAACCCCATTGAGAACTTGTGGAGCTATCTCGATACGAAAGTGCACCAGCGTAAAATAAGTTCAAAGGACGAGTTTAAGAGGATCCTCCAGGATGAATGGCAAAAAATTGAACCCAGTTTTTGTGGAAAGCTTGTTAAAAGTATGCCAAATATTACAAATGGTTATCAAAAACAAAGGAATGCATACAAAATATTAATATTAACATTACTTTTACTTTTATATAATGTACGAGTTTCACTTTGGCATTGAATTACATGCTATTTTACTTTTTTACCTCACTTAAAGTGTATTTGAATTAAACATTTAGTTTTGATTATTTTGTTTTTGTTACGTAGTAATATACTAATAAAATATGCAAACGTTTTTTTGAAAGCGCCTATTTTATTTATGATTTTTGGGAATTTAATAATTTTTTTTGACTTGTACGAGTTTCGCTTGGAGCTACTGTTCATTAAATCGATCGAGCTCGACATCGCCTGATTGGAAAGCATGACCTGTCATTCTATTGTAGTAATGGTCGATGCCATTATACATAGGTTGTTGCGAGGGGAACTCGTGTTTTACTAGTTTAGCAGTTGTGTGTTGGCTATGAGGGGTCATATAATTTGTAATTCAATCCGCTTGCGTTTTAAGACCTGAACTGGTCTTAAGATCGTTCCATCCATTGTATTCATTACGCCTAATCGACCGTCGTTTGGTCGGAGCCTTTTGCGCATATGCAGTAGTAAAATTCCGATTTGAAGTAACTCAAATGATTTGTACCAATAAAATTGCAAGTGTATACTATACCTTTTTATACTCTCGCAACAAAGTTGCTAAAGAGAGTATTATAGTTTTGTTCACATAACGGTTGTTTGTAAGTCCTAAAACTAAAAGAGTCAGATATAGGGTTATATATACCAAATCCGGATGTCTGTCTGTCCGTCCGTCCGTCTGTCCGTCCGTCCGTGCAAGCTGTAACTTGAGTAAAAATTGAGATATCATGATGAAACTTGGTACACATATTCCTTGGCTCCATAAGAATGTTAAGTTCGAAGATGGGCAAAATCGGCCCACTGCCACGCCCACAAAATGGCGGAAACCGAAAACCTATAAAGTGTCATAACTAAGCCATAAATAAAGATATTAAAGTGAAATTTGGCACAAAGGATCGCATTAGAGAGTGGCATACTTGGACGTAATTTTTTTTGGAAAAGTGGGCGTGGCCCCGCCCCCTACTAAGTTTTTTGTACATATCTCGGAAACTACTATAGCTATGTCAACCAAACTCTATAGAGTCGTTTCCTTCAGGCATTTCCATATACAGTTTAAAAATGGAAGAAATCGGATAATAACCACGCCCACCTCCCATCCAAAGGTTATGTTGAAAATCACTAAAAGTGCGTTAACCGACTAACAAAAAACGTCAGAAACACTAAATTTTACGGAAGAAGTAACAGAAGGAAGCTGCACCCAGGCGTTTTTTAAAAATTGAAAATGGGCGTGGCCTCGCCCACTTATGGACCAAAACCCATATCTCAGGAACTACTATACCGATTTCAATGAAATTCGGTATATAATATTTTCTTAACACTCTGATGACATGTACGAAATATGGGTGAAATCGGTTCACAACCACGCCTTCTTCCAATATAACGCTATTTTGAATTCCATCTGATGCCTTCTGTGTATAATATATACATTAGGAACCAATGATGATAGCGGAATAAAACTTTACACAAATACGGTATTTGAAAAATATGTAAATGACGTATAATGAAATCTCGATTATCACTTTATCATGCGAGAGTATAAAATGTTCGGTGACACCCGAACTTAGCCCTTCCTTACTTGTTTATTTTACTCTCACAACATGCAATAGTTAAGTTATAGACAAAGTACAATAGTTATGTTCACTTGACGGTTGTTTGTAGCATATTAGACTAATTAAAATTAATATGGATTTATATACATTCAAATGATCTGTATAACGAGTGGAGTTCTTGTTCGTCCGTAGTTTATAATTTATAAAAGTGGGTGGGTGCCGCCTCCTAATGAGTTTAATGTACATAATGTTCTTTTTACACGTGTGGCTTTCAAGAAGAAAGAAAAGCTTTCAAGAAGCAATAAATTGCAATTGGAATGATTGATTGTACTCATATAAAAATTAAAAAAAACCCACAAAACAAAGTGCTGAGTATATTTGTAGAAAAGGCTTCCTCTCTATAAATGTGCAGGCAACTTGTGTTGGAAAAAAAACTTTTTACAAGCGTTGACATAACCTGGCCTGGTTCAGTTCATGAATATTGATTAATTATTTATTAATAAATTTCATCGTTCATGGAACTCCAAGTTACTTTCCACAAGTTTTTATTGCAAAATCTGCATTTTAACAGAAAGCACTTTGTTTTGCTTTAACAAAACAAGCCTCTGCAGACTTTGAAAATTCAACTCCCTTGTCTCATCAGTCTGATAGCGACTCAAAACTGCTGTTAACTTTTTGTTAACCTTCAAAAATAAACAACATATAGCAATATGTAAAATAAAAAAAATTACATGTTCCTGTTTTTTTTGTTGCTGATGTCTCTTCTAATGTATCAAACGTACATTGGTTCCAAGACAGAGATGAACTGTAAAAAAATAAACGTAGAGCGAAATCAACAACAAAATTTGGAACGGTGCACTTACTTGGCAATTTGTTGAGGTGTTACAATTAACACAAAGCAATTGTAAGAAATCATTTGTGAGTATAGCGCTGCCGGGGAGGCGGGAGCGTGCCTATAAATAGTGCCCCGGTAGCCGAGGTTCTCCCTATATTATCGGAGCTCTTTAACGAGGAATATTTAAACGGAAACGATAATGTATATGCGTATGGGTTATAACTGGCTCAGTTATTAGTCGATGAATGCCAGCCGACTTTATCGTCTTTCCACGATTGAGAACCGGTTCATCATGTGCAGTTCACTAGAATGTCGATTGGACTCCAGTGTGAAATGATGGAGCCATGTTTTTATTGTCACATACCGACACAAAAATTCGGTTTTATTACGATTAATGAGAACTCAAACAGAATGTACGATGTAAACGATCGCAGCCGCAATTTTGATCTAAAACAAAAATTTTAAAACGGTTATTAATCTATAGAAGCTTTTTTTTTGAAGTTTGAAAAAAAATGGCAGCGTTTGAATCATATCTCACAAAGAGCTGCAGCTAAGTATATGATCCAAACTTTCTGAGAACGAATGTTACTGAATGGATGGTTTTATATGACAACGAACCCCACACCACACATAACGGTAATGTTGAGCCATTATCTTAATATACTTTTATTTACAATATAAAAATTGGAAGTCGGATTACAACCAACGTATGATTCTTTCACTTTACATTTAAGGGGCTATACCAGTGTGACACTTTCAAAAAAAAAATTTTTTTTTTTGCTTTTTTCGATAGCTTATATATTCAAAAATATCCTGTGAAATCGGCGAGGTCGTATTTTAAATAGTTTTTGAATGGCAGCGTTCTAAATAGCGACCGCTCAGAGGTGCAAACATATACAATAAGTGAAACTTTAAACGCGTTTTTCTCGAAACGACATTTTTCAAATTTGCTGACATTATAACTCAACGAGAAATTAACCAATCGACTTCAAATTAAAACTGGATATAGTTGAATACATTTGCTATACAATAGACTACGATCTTTTTGATTGGCTGAAAATTGTCAATTTGGCATTAAAAAAACGACAATTTTTTTCGTAAAAAAACGATTTTTTTTTTCAAAATGGCGCCATTTTCTTAATTTTTGATATTTTTCAAAGATCGTAGTCCATTGTATAGAATATATATTTAAGTTTAATAAACATTTTGAATTTTTTTGTTTCAGCTACTCAATCGACCGGAATCATGCCAGCAGTTGAGGCACTTTTTTTTTTGGCACTTCCGCAGACAGCACATTACTCCGTTATTTTTCAATATTTTTGTAAATTTTTTTTTTTAATATAGCTAAAAATATACTTTATTACGTCCATAGAACGTCGAAACATTCAATCTAGTACTTTCTTTTAAAAAAATTCACGAAAATCGCCTAATTTTTCATGCGTCACACTGGTATAGCCCCTTAAGCACTATTGAAGTTATCGAAATAATATTTTGCGCAATAGTATGAAGGTAATCCATTTCACGTCTAAAAAATGTCGAAATTAGACGATTACTTATTAAGCCGTCCGATACCGAATATGTGAATTCCAGTGCCTATGGCCGACTGTTTACCAAAATTACTGGTTTATCTTTGAAATCTATTGCAATTCGTTTGACTCATATAGTATGTCGGTCAATAGTGTGAGTTTGAAAATAATATATTGTCACGCCAAAAATGGCTACAATCGAGTCGATACTTCTATACAATGATTTTCAAACTTCCGATTGACTTGATATCTTATATTTCGGTCAATCTGTCAGATAATGTGACAAAACTAACCCTAATATAAGAATAAGGGTTCAGATATGTATCTTAGCAAAATTAAATTAATGTATGAGTATAATACTGGATATACTATAGTTTAATGCCATCATAATGCCCACATAATGTAGATAAAAAAAATGGAATTGAAATAAAGGTTAAAGTTTGCTAGTACGTTGGCTTTAGAAGACTGGCTGATCTCTTCTGGTTTTAGCGGATTTGTTTACAGAATTGTAGCAAGAAATTAGATAACGAATTAAAATGATTGCTGAGTTTAATATTTCTTCCTGTTGTCCTCTTTTTCTTCCTTAACCCATTTCCTTCATCTTTTGCAAATTTGAATAAAAACACGTACTTAAAAAAAATCTATGTGCCGTGTGAGTGAGGAATCGTGATATTTTTGTTTACTTGGAAGACATTTCATCCTCTCCATATCTTAACCACCTATAAAGCATACATTGTATAACATATATATGAAAATACGTTTACAAAAAGGCAAGAAAATCGAATCTTTGTTGCGTGCACGCAACGTTAACACTTTGCTGAACAAATGAATTTGACTTTTCGACACGTTTCTTTTTGAAATTTTTAGACGTCATTCATTATTTTTTTGGTTTTTCGTGATTAACAAAACAAAAACGTTAATGGATACTTCTATATTTTTGTTATCTTTATTCGTATTATGTGCTTTACAAGTAGGGCGAATCGTGTTCGGTTCTAGTTTTTACGACTGTGAGGCTCGACTTCCTCCGCCAAGTGGCTTGAGCGCTCTTGCGCTCTCAATCACATTAGACACTGGAAAAGTATAAGTATAAATAGTGCGCTGAAGTATGTGATTGTGAAACTCTTTATACATATTATAAGTCAAAGGAGGACGAGATCTTTCTGTAGTCAGAAGTAGTGTAGGGAAAACGAAAATGAAGAACAGAGGACAAATTTGAACGAGAACACAATCATTTTTTACATCGCTCCGTCAACTGTTGGTGTATTGAGCAATAACGAGCAAATCAATGATGAGGATAACACAGACGACATCGATCATACTCTCGAAGTCGCTGGTGAGATTGAAGAAAATTATGATTGAAATGAATTTCAATTTTATTCGGTAATTTTGAATTTCAATAATACTGAGAAAAAATGGGAAGCCAATTTGCTTTGGCTTCAAACTGTGGTGCCTCTGTGGCACTCGGTCCATTGGAATCCATTAAGAATCTGGAGACTCCTGCGGTTTACTTCGACAATTTCTTTATATCGCATTATTTACTTTGCTTGCTGAATAAAAGGACGATTTGAATACATTTATTTCACAATGACCTACGATCTTTTTGATTGGTTGAAAATTGTCAATTTGGCATTAACAAAACGACCATTTTTTTTACCTAAAACACGATTTTTTTCAAAATTACGCCATTTTGTTAATTTTTGATGTTTTCCAAAGATCGTAGGTCATTGTATAGGAAATATCTGTAGGTTTAATAAACTTTTTAAATTTTTTTGTATCAGCTACTCATTCTGCCGGAATCAAGTCAGCATTTTTTTGGCACCTCCGAAGACAGACCATAACTCTGTTATTTTTCAACTCCTTTGTAAAAAAAACCTTAAAATATTGCTGAAATTACGTTCAAAGAAGTTCCAAATATTCAATCGCGTACTTTCTCTTAAAAAAATTCACGAAAATCGCCTAATGCGATCATGCGGTACACTGGTATAGTTCCTTAAGTGGGTTTACATCATGGAAACTAGTTCGCGAGTAGTAGAGCGCCACAGAGTTCAAGTCGTGGTAGACTTAGCGTTTTTAAAGGTGCAACTTTTGCTTTTGCCACTTGTAGTGGCTTGTGGTTGCGGTATCGCTTTGTGTGCGCACATACATAGATAGTGGCATAATATGCCTTTTCAGAGGCGTCGCAGAAGCCGTGTAGTTCCACTTTGTATTCGGGGGAATAGTTTAACCAACGTGGAATTTGTATCTGAGACCATTTTTCTAAGCGAAGAGGTTTCACTTGTTCGTCCCTGTCGGTTCCGTCTAGCCATAATTCTTGAATCATAATTTTTGCTTGTATTATAATTGGCGAAAGCCATCCTGCGGGATCGAAAAGTTTTGCCACCGAGGATAAAATCTGTCTCCTCGTTATGGCGGACAATGCGGATATGGACTCAGTCGTGTATGAAAACTGGTCCGATATCGCACTCCATTGGATGCCTAGTGACCTTTTCGAACATTATCATTAATAAGGACTTGTATGCTTGTGGAAGACTGTGCCTTCCAGACAGGACAGGACATCGTCTACATACGTTTGAATTTTTAACACTTGTGTTCCCAGAGGAAATTCTGACTTTGTGTCTTCTGCCAGTTCGTGGAGTGTACGAACGGCTAGGTATGGGGCACAGTTTACGCCAAAGGTAACATTACATACATTTTTTCGACATCCCCATTTTAAAACGTATTTCTATATATGTACATACGCCAATGTAATATGAGGAGCATCAAATCTGGTTGGAGTGTGGGTCCCGTGAATAGAATATCATTTAGGGAATTCCTCTAGCGGGTGGATCTTGAGGCATTGAAGACAACTTTAACTTTTTTTGTTTTCTTGTCTGGATTTGCTACTGCATGGTGTGGCAAGTAAAAGGAGTAGTATTTGCTGTTGATAATTTTTTTCCTTGGGCTTACTTTCTCCATGTGATTTAAGTGTAAGTATTCTTCTAACACAACATTATATTCTATTTGAGTTTACCTTTTTTAAGATGGTTTCTTTCTATACTTAGAAACTGCTGTATTGCAGAGATGCGGGAGTGACCTAAGGCGAGTGTGTTAGGGAATTGTTGTTAAAGTGGTCGGTATTGCTGATCTAGTACTTGTGGCTTGGTAAAAGTCTTCACAATACTGATCCTCTGGCGTTGTATTTGAAATGGGGAGGAGTTCTTCTAACTCCCAAAATTTCCTTAATTGTGAATTATGGTACTCATTGGATATTTCTTCAACTTGAGTTGTCATTGTGGTAACTGGTTCCGTAACTAGTCCACTTAGGATCCAACCGAATATAGTATTCTGAGCTAGAAGGGTGTTTGAATTTTTTTCAACACCTTCTACTATAATTTGAGGTACAAGGTCGCTGTCTAGTAGAAGGTCTATTTGAGCGGAGTGTTGCAGTTGGGATCTGCTAGTTTTAGATGTGTAACCTTTTGCCAATGCTTGCTATTTTTATGATAGCTTGGAAGCATGTTCATAAGTTGCGGTAAGACTGTGGCTTCTGCTTGAATGCGCTTATCCGCTTGGGGGGAAATTAATTTGAATTAGATTTTATTTGAGTTTTGTACTACTCTTCCGTCCATTCCCGTAATTTTATAATTGGCTTGTTTTGTTGGCAGTTTTAGAGTATTTTGTGCCCTAGACGCTATAAAAAATCGTTGTAATCTTTGGTCTATTAGGGTCCTGAGCTTAAACAGTTCTCGTCGATGGAGACGACTTCTGTGAGTAGTAGTAACCAACTTTGATTCTCGCCGAAACCACCGAAACCATTGGTTTTCGGAAAGTGCAAAAGAACTGCTGGTACGACGAGGAGTGCCCTGTCGCAGCGGAGAGAAAACAGACTGCCTACCTCGCAACGTTACGATCGACCACTACACGTGCGGGATGGGATAGATACCGAGAGTTGAAGAGGGAAGCGAGACGCATTTGCAGACAGAAGAAGAAAGAGGCCGAAATGCGTGAAAGGAAAAGCTTGATAAGCTGGCCGACAGGGGTAATGCTCGAAAATTCTACGAAAAAATGCGGCGGTTACAGAAGGTTTCAAGACTGGAGCATACTGCCTTGTAGAACCCCAAAGGTGATCTAGTCACTGATGCCCAGAGCATACTTAAATTATGGAGGGAACACTTCTCCAGCCTGCTGAATGGCAGTGAACGCACAACACCAGGAGAAGAAGAACCCGATTCCCCAATCGATGACGATGGAGCAGACGTTCCATTACCCGACCATGAAGGAGTTCGAATAGCAATTGCCCGCCTCAAAAACAGCAAAGCGGCAGGGGCCGACGGACTACCGGCCGTGCTATTCAAGGGGTGCATGCATCAGCTTCTTTGTAAAATATGGTCGGACGAAAGCATGTCCAACGATTGGAATTTAAGTGTGCTATGCCCAATCCATAAAAAGGAGACCCACAATCTGCGCCAACTACCGTGGGATTAGCCTCCTCAACATCGCATATAAAGGTTCTATCGAGCGTATTGTGTGAAAGATTAAAGCCCACCGTCAACAAACTGATTGGACCTTATCAGTGTGGCTTCAGACCTGGAAAAATCAACAACCGACCAGATATTCACCATGCGCCAAATCTTGGAAAAGACCCGTGAAAGGAGAATCGACACACACCACCTCTTTGTCGATTTCAAAGCTGCTTTCGACAGCACGAAAAAGGAGCTGCCTTTATGCCGCGATGTCTGAATTTGGTATCCCCGCAAAACTAATACGGCTGTGTGAAGTTGACGCTGAGCAACACAAAAAGCTCCGTCAGGATCGGGAAGGACCTCTCCGAGCCGTTCGATACCAAACGAGGTTTCAGACAAGGCGACTCCCTATCGTGTGACTTCTTCAACCTGCTTCTGGAGAAAATAGTTCGAGCTGCAGAACTAAACAGAGAAGGTACCATCTTCTATAAGAGTGTACAGCTGCTGGCGTATGCCGACGATATTGATATCATCGGCCTCAACACCCGCGCCGTTAGTTCTGCTTTCTCTGGCTGGACAAGGAAGCACAGAAAATGGGTCTGGCAGTGAACGAGGGCAAAACGAAATATCTCCTGTCATCAAACAAACAGTCGTCGCACTCGCGACTTGGCTCTCGTCACTGTTGACAGTCATAACTTTGAAGTTGTAGATAATTTCGTCTACTTAGGAACCAGCATTAACACCACGAACAATGTCAGCCTGGAAATCCAACGCAGGATTGCTCTTGCCAACAGGTGCTACTTCGGACTGAGTCAGGCAATTGAAAAGTAAAGTCCTCTCTCGACGAACAAAAATCTAAACTCTATAAGTCCCTCATAATTCCCGTCCTGCTATATGGTGCAGGAGGCTTGGGCGATGACAGCAACCGATGAGTCGACGTTACGAGTTTTCGAGAGAAAAATTCTGCGAAAGATTTATGGTCCTTTGCGCATTGGCCACGGCGAATATCGCATTCGATGGAACGATGAGCTGTACGAGATATACGACGACATTGACATAGTTCAGCGAATTAAAAGACAGCGGCTACGCTGGCTAGGTCATGTTGTCCGGATGGATGAAAACACTCCAGCTCTGAAAGTATTCGACGCAGTACCCGCCGGGGAAGCAGAGGAAGAGGAAGACCTCCACCCGCTGGAAGGACCAAGTGGAGAAGGACCTGGCTTCGCTTGGAATATCCAATTGGCGCCACGTAGCGAAAAGAAGAAACGACTGGCGCGCTGTTGTTAACTCGGCTATAATCGTGTAAGCGGTGTCTACGCCAATTAAGAAGAAGAAGTGTAGCGTTTGAGTTTTTAATGCCTTTGAGCAGCATGGTGTCTCTTGGCAAATTTCGGTATTTAGTGTTTCGGTTGCAACTAAACCCGTGGCTCTTTTTGAGAAAGCGCTACATTGAATGATGCCTTTTGCGGCAATATGCGCAATTTAATTTTCTTTCGCAATTATTAAGATTGTGTGCATGGTAAAAGCAGTTTGTACAGAGCCTTTTTGATCTGACAAAATTGTTCCTTTCGTTAATATTAAATTTTTTAAACTTTTGCAAGATTTGAGTTTATGCCCTCCCATACATAGTTCACATAACGTATGATTGCTTTATTTGGATGCGATCGATTGTGTTTTGAAAAAACTACGATTTAAGTTGCTATTGTTACCAATTTGGGGTCTAATGAAGTTTCGATTTATGTAGGTCGTGTTGGAACGTTCTTAATTGTAGTTTTTGTCATCGTAATGCACTAAACTTTTCACCGTCTTTTGAACTTTGAATAAAAAAAAATTAATGCTAAAGCTTAAAATGCGCCTATTTCATATCAAAAAAGTTTATTTAGGGCCCCGGCGAAGTCGGTCAGCCTCAACTTATTTGGGGATGTTTCCTCGGGAGGGCTGAATTTACCGACTGTATGCCAAAGATACCTTCTTTGCCCACCCTGGCGTTAAAGTCGCCAATCACGATTTTGATATCGTGGCAGGGGCAGCTCTCATAGGTGCGCTCCAAGCGCTCATAGAAGGCATTTTTGGTCACATTGTCCTTCTCTTCCGTCGGGGCATGGGCGCAGATCAGCGATATGTTGAAGCGGATTGTAGCTGAACGTTCATCCACCGGGGTGAATGACAGTACTCGGCGACGGAGTCTCTTTCCCACCACGAATCCCACACCAAATTTGCGCTCCTTTATATGGCCCCTACAGTAAATGCCACAAGGACCTACTTGTCTCAGTCCTTGTCCAGTCCATCGCATTTCTTGGACGGTTAGAGTGAACGGCGGTGATGTCAGCCTTCACTCTAACGAGGACATCAACCAGCTGGGCAGCGGTACCTTCCCAATTAAGAGACCGGACATTCCAGGTGCATGCCCTAAAATCGTAGTCCTTAATTCGTTTGCCATGGTCGTCATAAAAAGGGAGGTCTCTCATCCGAGGCTTGTTGTTCTTTTCATTAGTACTGTTTTTTACGTGGCAGGTCCCAAACCCTGCGTACAACCCTGTGGAGGGGATGTTTCGCTTTCTCACTTTAGCTCGCTTTCAAACGGATGTTCTTTGGCTACCCAGAGGATACTTGGTCAAAGACCGGAAGTCGTGAGCTGCTTGAGCCATATGTAAAAGAGTCGTTTCTGGCGACTCCCAAGTGAATGGCGATTAACTTCTACACATGACTCCATCCTCCTATGTACACAAAAGGAAATATTACATAAATAAGTGTCTACAAACTGTTCAATAAACAAGGAACCAAGCTATTAAGACGCATAAAATTATACAAAGGCAAACTCGAACGGGCGCGTAGTAAAAAACTAAACCTAAATTTAAAATATAACCACTAAACGTAATTCGGGCGCTATCGGGCAACAAAAACACCTTAATTCAACATAATAACAAAACATGCGGAGCCCCACACAAAGAAACTCTGGGGCACATGGACATAGCACAACAATAAGACAGCATTACAAACTAAAAACTAACTTATTTTCCCCCAAAACCCCCTGGAGGCAGATAAAGTTAGTGTATCGTTTTTCCTCTCTCTTCATTATATGTATGTACATAGTATGTACGGTAACAAACGGATTTATATTTGATATAATCCGTTTGAACGGTACAAAACGGGAACAATTTTATTGTATATATCATCAATATATAAAAAACAAAAAATATTAAATTATTTACCTATTTGCGTACCCCAGTGTTGCAAACACACATAACAAACAAATGAAACAACAAATTAAATTCAAGTATCCACTTGCAAGGTTTTCCAGAATACCCCTTCTGTTTTTCAAAACAGTTAGCAGTATACTTAAAATAAACAAGCAAAAGGCACAATAAAAATACAAGAAAAAGCACAGCGGATCAAATTAATGCGTTGATCAGCGCCCTGAGATTGCTAAGCATTTTCAGTACCAAGTGGCATTGTGGCATGGACACACTAACCACCTTGGTCGGGTTCGAGGCCCATCTAAAACCTCTGCCGTGCTTTGTTTCTGGCACCCGGTAGCAATGCAACTCCACATTCAACTGACAAGGTCAGTTCTTCCCGCATTTGGGTTTTAACCACAACCACCACGAATCTCCACAAAGGGCCAAACCCAATGAGCAGATTGGAGTTACCTCCAAGGGCTACTACTCCCCGTGGTACCAGAATTAAGTCTCCGGTCAGACCTCGTAGCCGAAGCTACTACCAGTTGAGATTCCATACGGCTCTGGACTGGTGGCCAGGATATTGGTCGCCTCTTACGACAGGCATGCCTTACCACGGGTACATTCGGTTTCCCCCCCCGAACCCAAAAGGGGTCAGCCTTCACTCTAACGAGGACATCAACCAGCTGTGCAGCGGCACCTTCCCTTTAAATCGTTATCCTTAGTGCGTTTGCCATGTCGTCATCAAAAGGGGGGTCTCTCATTCGAGGCTGTTTGCGCTTTTTCATTGGTAGTGTTTTTTTACGTGGCGGGTCCTAAACCCAGCGCCTTCTCATTTTAGCTCGCCTTCAAACGGATATTTTCTGGCTACCCAGAGGGTACTTGGTCAAAGACATGCTGCAAAAGTATAATAATATTCCATGTCATTAAGGGATCTCTCAGTGTGACCCTTAGAAAAATCACTAATTTTCGCGATTTTTTTTATAGTTGATATTAACTAATAGATCCGATTTTTTTAATAATTAAATACATTCATGACGAATATAAAATTATTTTTTTTATGTTTATTTATTAGGTGTATAATAGTTTAATAAATTGTTGAAATGCAACGTAAAAAAAAGGTCCTGTGCGCTGTCCACGATTGCGGCCGCATTTTTGATTTGAAACAAAAATTTCAAAAAGATTATTAACCTGTAGGAAAGTCGCTATCGCGCTATGAAACCTTTTTTGTTTTGTTGATATTTGACAAATGGCGACGGTGTGATCAAAAAGTATCAAATTTGGCCATTTTTTCGACAGTTCTTCGTGGAAAAAAATAGGAAGATTCAAAAAAAAAAAAAAACAAGAAAAAACGTTAACTTCGGCTGCACCGAAGCTAATATACCCTTCACAGGTGCATTTCTTTTAGTAACTATGTGTTCAGTTTGTATGGAAGCTATATGCTATAGTAATCCGATCTGAACAGTTTTTCCAGAGATTATATAATTACCTTAAACAGTAATCCAGTAAGTTTTCCATGCAAGCATTTGATTCCGATCCTCCAGTTTGTATGGCAGCTATATGCTATAGTTAATCGATCTGAACCATTTCTACGGAGATTACATTATTGTTTTAGAAAATAATATATGTATACCAAATTTCGTGAATATATCTTGTCAAATGTAAAAATTTTCCATACAAAAACTTGATTCCGATCGTTCAGTTTGTATGGCAGCTATATGCTATAGTTAACCGATCTGAACAATTTCTTCGGAGAT
Source organism: Bactrocera tryoni (assembly GCF_016617805.1). Taxonomy (NCBI): domain Eukaryota; kingdom Metazoa; phylum Arthropoda; class Insecta; order Diptera; family Tephritidae; genus Bactrocera; species Bactrocera tryoni. The sequence goes on along the minus strand of NW_024395977.1, from coordinate 683,149 downwards.
TACATTGTTGTCTTAAAAAATAATCTATACCAAATTTCGTGAATATATCCGGCAGTTCCGACAAATGAGCAGCTTCTTGAAGAGAAAATGACGTTTGCAAAATTTCAAAACAATATCTTAAAAACTCTAGTCCCTCAGTATATCTATATACAGACGGACAGACGGACATGGCTAAATCGACTCAGCTCAACATGCTCTCCAAATTGGAACTCGATATCTTCAAAACTCTTCTTTTGAGAGTGGAAACCGTTTTGAAAAACACCATTCTGAAAAAAACACGTTTAAAGATTGGAGTCGCCATGTTCTTCACTCAATCCTCTTAATACAAGAAACGCAGTAGCGAATATTATTTATTAATAATTTGAATTTCGGAAATGTTTATTACAGTGTATACTATCCGATAATGCAACAAAAAAGCGATGTCTCGAAAACGACGATCCCTTAACCCAACTATGTACTTAAAAATACTTTAAATTAAATAAATATAATGAAGTTTTTATTTTTAATTTTTGGATAATATATGATAGAGTGTGTATTTCACAATTTGTTCTAGGGGTTAAAACGACTATGGTATGTATAGTTACGTCTTCTTATAATATACACTCAGTCCTTTTTTTACGCGATTATTGGTTCTGCCACTAATCGCGTAAAAAAAAAATCGCGTAAAAATGGTCAGTTTTCCAATATTAACTGACGAATTGGTTCCGAATATAAAAAATGTCGCGTATAACAAAATATACGCGCAAAAAAATATTCAAAAACAATACAATAAGTTTCAAATTTCAGACTTATGATTTATTCATTCATAACAAAATAAGAAATATATAACAAAAACCATATATAAAAGAGAAGAAAATAGAAAATAGGTAGATTTATTGAAAAAACCGTTGAATGCTGTTTAATCACTGTCATTATCCGTAGTGGAAATTATTATTAGCCGCTTATTTTGATGGCCGGCACTGATATCACTAGAATTTGTATCAGAATCAATAGTAAGAACTATGGATTGATATTCTGATTGACTTAGCATCTCCGACTGAGTTTGCACCATAAATTCAGTTAATTTTGTTTGAATGCTTCTTTTTGGACCCAATAAATTCCGATTTAGTTCTTTATGTGTATCTTAACATGCAGAGACTCAATTCTTTTTGAAAAATTCGTGCACGTTCGGCATCAGTATCATTTGCTACAAAATAATTTTCCAATTCTGCTGCAAGTTTAAGACCTTGCTTAATCGTCTCTGCTTTAATTGGATGCTCGTCTATCTCGGTGTCGCTGCCATTTTCCGATTCGATTACTTCCGTAGCTACTTCAATCAAATCGTCATCGTCGAGCTCTCGGTCTAGAAGAATCTCGTCAATATCTTCTCTCGTCATATCTGCAAGAATTTCTCCTCCCGCGGAACGTGCTAAATCAATGATATCTGAATAATCAGTTGAATTGCTTGTTACGGACATACCACTTTTAACACCTTCTGGCCAAAGAGATTTCCAGCATGCGTACATATTTTGCCTTATTTCAGAAATTGCTTTTGACGCGTACAAGATGCAATCCTTGATAGAAAAATTTGTCCAAGCATCGGTGAAGTCCAATTCAGGATTTTCCTCCAGTTTTTCCATAATGCACTGAAAAGTTTTTTGAGGTAGTACATTTTAAAAGTCGCAATAATGCCTTGATCCAGCGGTTGAATAATTGATGATATTTACATTAGGATGTTCAATCAACGGATGGCCTGGTGCATTGTCAATTATTAAAAGAGCTTTAAAGGGCTGTTTCTTCTTCTCCAAATAACTTTTAACTTCTGGTACAAAGCATTTAGCAAACCATTTTTGGAATATATTTCCAGTTACCCAGGCTTTTTTATTGGCTGCCACCAGAAGCATTGCTACATAATAAAATCGTTACACGGGCTTTTGCAGCTTTGAAGCCATCAAATGATTTTTGGGTCTTAGGCACATATGTTCGTTTTGGTAACCTCTTCCAAAGTAGGCCGGTTTCGTCCGCATTGAAAACTTGGTCTGGCGTGTAACCACCTTCTTGAATAGTTTTTAATAACTTTGGTGGATAGTCCTGCGCAGCTTTACTATCAGCTGAAGCAATTTCACCCATAGTTTTTAAATTATGAAAATTATGTCTTACAATAAACTTCGAAAACCATCCACCACTAGCTGAAAATTCGTTTTTGTTTTCTTGGTTCGATGTTAATCGTTTAAAAATACATAGAGCTTTTTGTTTTATTTTTGTAGTATCAACTGGGATTCGTTTCTGGTTGAGATCCTCAATCCAAATTGTTAATAGGTTTTCCATTTCTTCAATAAAAACATTTCTTGAGTATGAAGATTTCTTCGCATTTACATTTTTTCCGGAAACTACAGATTTTCTAATTGCATTTTTATTTTTTTTATTGTCCACACTGTAGATTCACTGAGTTTTGTTTCTAAAGAAATGCCTTTGCGTTTTTTAGGCTTATAGGCTTTCTTGGAGGTGTCTAGGAACCTATTTTTCAGAGTACCAAACGAAAAAAAAAATTTTGATGCACCTCAATATGCATTGAAGTTTGACGATGAATATCTCGTAAACGCTTAACTTAATCGAAAAATCGTAGGAGACCATTTTTATAGAGCAGTAAATTTCCTACAAAACTATGAGTTTCATCATTTATAATAATTTATTTTCATGGAGTTATAAAATTCATAAGAAATAAAAATTTTTCCCAAAAATAATCAAACTCTAACTGTTAATATCTTTTAAACGTTTGGGTTTACGAAAAAATCATAATATACCTTTTTTGTAGAGCATTCAATTTCCTACAAAATCTATGGAACAGGATATTTTTTGAAGTAGTTGGAAGCGAGATATAAATTTTTCTATCTGATAATAAGAAAAAATAGAAAACTGTATGTAGGAGGACCTTCCCGTTACAATTAAAAACTCATGTTTGGAGAGGCTTTCTTAGAGGTGTCTAGGAACCTATTTTTCTGAGTACCAAACGAAAACAAAAAAATTTTTTTTTTCAATCACTCTAATATGTACATATGTATATATAAAATGTATAATGTACTATATATTACATTTAATGAGACCGCTACTAATCCAAATGTGTTTTAAAGGTTTATGTCTGATCAGGAAGCTTGGCATGAGTTATGTGGACTATATTTGGCAGAAGGGGACTACTCCAAAGCGGTTTTCTGTATGGAAGAACTCTTACTACATAATCCACACAGTCATCTAATTCATCAGCGAATTGCAGAAATCCGTTATACAATGGTAACTATATGTTTATGTTAATCGAAAATCCATATCTACACTCGTGGCCACGCAAGGCTTACCACTCAAAATTTTCAAGTGTTGTGACAACACTTTATAGTGGTACATTTTGCGGTATAGTAGACATTTTTATACTCTCGCAACAAAGTTGCTAAGGAGAGTGCTATAGGTTTGTTCACATAACGGTTGTTTGTAAGTCCTAAAACTGAAAGAGTCACATATAGGGTTATATATACCAAAGTGATCAGAGTGACGAGTAGAGTTGAAATCCGGATGTCTGTCTGTCCGTCCGTCTGTCCATCCGTCCGTGCAAGCTGTAACTTGAGTAAAAATTGAGATATCATTATGAAACTTGGTACACGTATTTCTTGGCTCCATAGGAAGGTTAAGTTCAAAGATGGGCAAAATGGACCCACTGCCACGCCCACAAAATGGCGAAAACCGAAAATCTATAAAGTGTCATAACTAAGCCATAAATAGAGATATTAAAGTGAAATTTGGCACAAAGGATCGCATTAGGGAGGGGCATATTTGGACGTAATTTTTTTGGAAAAGTGGGCGTGGCCCCGCCCCCTACTAAGTTTTTTGTATATATCTCGGAAACTACTATAGCTATGTCAACCAAACTCTATAGAGTCGTTTCCTTCCGGCATTTCCATATACAGTTTAAAAATTGAAGAAATCGGATAATAACCACGCCCTTCTCCCATACAAAGGTTATGTTGAAAATCACTAAAAGTGCGTTAACGGACTAACAAAAAACGTCAGAAACACTAAATTTTCCGGAAGACGTAACAGAAGGAAGCTGCACCCAGGCGTTTTTTAAAAATTGAAAATGGGCGTGGCCTCGCCCACTTATGGACCAAAAACCATATCTCAGGAACGACTAGACCGATTTCAATGAATTCGGTACATAATATTTTCTTAACACCCTGATGACATGTACGAAATATGGGTGAAATCGGTTCACAACCACGCCTTCTTCTAATATAACGCTATTTTGAATTCCATCTGATGCCTTCTCTGTATAATATATAGTACATTAGGAACCAATGATGATAGCGGAATAAAACTTTACACAAATATGGTATTTGAAAAATATGTAAATGACGGATAACGAAATGTCGATTATCACTTTATCATGCGAGAGTATAAAATGTTCGGTGGCACCCGAACATAGCCCTTCCTTACTTGTTTTATTTAGAAATAAGTTAATGACATGTTATTTATCAAAAATATTAAATATTAAAAACAAAACACCTTCAGCTATAGACAAAATCATATGTTTTTAGTAAGCTTTACAAAATGAGCTCGTATTTAACTGACTGACATGCGATGAAAAAATTATAGTTTTTACTTTTTTAATTTAACTTCATTTACAATATAATTGAAATTGATGTTCTATTTTATTTTGTTTTAATTGAAACACGAAGTTTAGTCGCGGTATTACTTTAAAAACCATAAAATCGGCCTCATTTGTACAAGTACAGAAAAGCTATGTAGTTTGTGTTCTACTCATTAAACGTAATAAATTATAAACTATATTTATAATTAGATAATAAAATATAAAACTTTTGCTTACTAAAAAATTAACAAAAAACAAAATTGAAGAAAATTCCGAACGAACCAAAAGTTTGCGTGGCCACAAGTGTATACAGTGAATCAATAAAGTTTACATACACCTAGTTTTATTTATCTGCGATACGTTTATTTGTTTCAAAATGAAAATATTTTGTATTTTTTTATATATGTACATATATTTCAAAGTATGGATCTTTAACATGAAATATAGCATATACAATTTTTTTTTACTCAAATAAAAAAATGAATATTAAAGCTTAAAATGCGCCTAACTCATATCAAAACAAGTAAGGAAGGACTAAGTTCGGGTGTCACCGAACATTTTATACTCTCGCATTATAAAGTGATAATCGAGATTTTATATATACGTCATTTACATATTTTTCAAATACCGTATTTTTGTAAAGTTTTATTCCGCTATCATCATTGGTTCCTAATGTACTATATATTATACAGAGAAGGCATCAGATGGAATTCAAAATAGCGTTATATTGGAAGAAGGCGTGGTTGTGAACCGATTTCACCTATATTTCGTACATGTCATCAGGGTGTTAAGAAAATATTATGTACCGAATTCATTGAAATCGGTCTAGTCGTTCCTGAGATATGGTTTTTGGTCCATAAGTGGGCGAGGCCACGCCCATTTTCAATTTTTAAAAAACGCCTGGGTGCAGCTTCCTTCTGTTACGTCTTCCGGAAAATTTAGTGTTTCTGACGTTTTTTGTTAGTCCGTTAACGCACTTTTAGTGATTTTCAACATAACCTTTGTATGGGAGGTGGGCGTGGTTATTATCCGATTTCTTAAATTTTTGAACTGTATATGGAAATGCCTGAAGAAAACGACTCTGTAGAGTTTGGTTGACATAGCTATAGTAGTTTCCGAGATACGTACAAAAAACTTAGTAGGGGGCGAGGCCACGCCCACTTTTCCAAAAAAATTACGTCCAAATATGCCCCTCCCTAATGCGATTCCTTGTGCCAAATTTCACTTTATTATCTTTATTTATGGCTTAGTTAAGACACTTTATAGGTTTTCGGTTTCCGGCATTTTGTGGGCGTGGCAGTGGGCCGATTTTGCCCATCTTCGAACTTAACCTTCTTATGGAGCCAAGGAATACGTGTACCAAGTTTCATCACGATATCTCAATTTTTACTCAAGTTACAGCTTGGACGGACGGACGGACGGACAGACGGACGGACGGACAGACAGACATCCGGATTTCGACTCTACTCGTCACCCTGATCACTTTGGTATATATAACCCTATATCTGACTCTTTTAGTTTTAGGACTTACAAACAACCGTTATGTGAACAAAACTACAATACTCTCCTTAGCAACATTGTTGCGAGAGTATAAAAAGTACATACACTAATCATTATTTATATGAATCAAAAGTAATTACAATGGTTTTAGATGTATTTATTATCTTTTATCACTCAATTTCTAGTATTATTTCTGGATATTTTGACCTACTAAGTCGATAAGGAAGTTTTTAGGCATTATTTTGAGAATTCGATGTCTTCGAATACGGGTTTCCAAGAAGTTCCAGATATATTGAATAGAATTAATATCTGTTGATTGCGGGGCGCATGTAGTTGTTTACAATTATATTTCAACGACTCACGTACAGGGTACTACGTGTATTTTGGTTCGTTATCCTGTTGGAAATATAAGTGCCTGATATTAAGAAACAATTTAAACACACTACAAGTGTCCAACTCCAGACGCAGCCATACACCCCTAAACTATAACATTACCCCCACCGTGCTTTACCGTTGGCAATATACTTTTTTGTGGCTATTCTTCATTGATTTTTCCCCACGCTTTTCATGTTCCAAACCAAATATTTTAAATTTTGTTTCGTTGATGAACACAATATTTTCCCATAACCAAATGGTTATTTTTTAGCAAACGTCAACCACCTCTTTTTTATTAACCTTACTCATTAGGGTGGGTCGATCCCGGACTTTTTTCGATTCGGGATTTCTAATAGTGCGGAAAAGTTGCCTTAGTGCTTCCTGATTCCAATGCAACTTTTTGTTTTGAGATCGGATTGCATCTTCAAACCCAACTCCGGCCTTGAAATTTCGGAAATTCGCCTAAAGTCATGAAATTGTCTACCTAGCGCCTGAAATACGCATCTCATGGCAAAATGTATAAAACAAAAGTTATTTGTCACGTCATTTGCTACCGAAATGGTATATGTGATCATGGCCGTAGGACGAACAGTTCCCGAGATACGAGCTAAAATGCGGCGCGCCACAGCGCAAGGTGAAAACGGCTTGCGGCCACACTTCTTGACGTTGATTTCTCCGAGTGCTATCACTCACATTCATTCACCTACGCCAAAGGACACGTTCGGATAGGTCTCCACACAAATATTTTTTCATCGAGTTCCTTCACTCTTGTCGGTGATTTCGCCGAGTTCTATCACTTAAATTCATTTCCCTGCGCCATACGACACGTTCGGACTGGTCTCCACATAAATATTTTTTCATCAAGTTCCTTCACTCTTGTCGTTGATTTCGCCGAGTGCTATCACTTATATTCTCTCAACAGAACACAGAACTCAAAATGTCTGTATCTAAATTTAAATTTAGACAGAAATGTCCTGTGTTTGGCATATATCCGTACAATCTCTGAGTCCCAGTTACCTACTTACCAGGATGTTCTTTTGTGTTATCAGTTTGAAAGATTTCGTATAGGGCGACTCTGAGGCGACAACTATGAACCTAGAAGTAAAGAGGTTACAGAAATAGTTGCAAAAAAGGTTGAAAATACTTTCAAAAAGTCATCTATTCCGATAGTTTCACACACCAGAGTTGTACAAATGCTCACCACATACCATAAGAAATTTCTGACTCTTAAACAAATGTTTTTAAGGAACCCAATAGGTTTGAGCTCTAAAAGAGATGACTTTGTCTCTTCTGCCGGAAAATTATTTGACATCGCTGCATTTATTTTTCCTCTTGCACTTGTCCAAAGGAAAGGAAAGTTCCTATCAATGAACAACCATTTCTCTTAGACCAGAGAACCAGAAGAATTGGTCGCATTGGAAGTGTTGATCTACCTGAAACAAAAAAGATTACAAAGAAAAATGAACGCAAAGAAAAGCTTTCAAAACGTCATTCAACATCAATACTTACCAGAATAGTATCAGCTAGAACACGTGACCATTCAAATCAGTCAGACTCTCATACAGACGACAACAATGTAGGTGCGTCGCACATGGATTCTTCCAAAAACGATGCTGATGATGAATTTTCTTTTCCATCCTCTAAAACCAAACATAACACACTAGTATTAGAACACACTGCTTTAGCTGCCCAAAGATTTGGAGTAAGTGATAGAGCAGCGGCCTTGATTGCTTCATCTGCTTTTCTGGATGCCAAAAAAGCAGGTTTGATAACAGAGGATCAGGCTAGCTTTGTCACTGACAAATGCAAGATTAGTCTGGCAAAAAAAAGTGTTGGAGTTAAGCTCCAAAACACCGAAAGTATTAACTGTATATGGGCTGTATTTTGCTGTATTTTGACGCTTACACAAGTCAGCGAAGGTGAAAAGTACTACCGCGACACTGTCAAAGAGGAACATATTTCTCTTATAGCGGAACCTGGTTGTCATTACTTTGGCAACGTCACCTCTCCTTCCGGGTTAGCTGAAGATGAGACGCAAGCTATATGGCAACATTTACAATACAATTCAGTTGATGCGGAACATCTAGAAGTTGTCGGTGCTGATGGCACCAACACGAACACAGGTTGGAAAGGTGAAATCATTCGGAAACTAGAAGAAAGAATAGGTAGGCTATTACAGTGGGTTGTTTGTCTTCTACATTTCAACGAACTTCCATTTCGTGCCCTTTTCGAACACATAGATGGTGTCTCAAAGAGTCCAAATACATTATCTGGCGACATAGGTAAACTGCTCCCTGATTGTGAGAAGTTGCCTGTTGTCAAATTTGAAAGTTTTCCATCCTGCCATTTACCTTGTGAGGTTATTAATCCGACCCAACCAAGCTTATCTCTATAAAATATCAGAAGCTGTTATTTCCGGTCAATGTTCCTCAGATTTAGCGTCGATGCATCCAGGTAACATGTGCAAATCTCGCTGGCTCACCTGTGCAAATAGAATTCTGAGATTATACATTTCTACTGACAAACCAACAAAGAAAATAAAGATTTTGGTGAAGTACATACTTACAGTTTACTCACCTTTGTGGTTCTCAATAAGATTCAACAGTTCAATCAAACATGGCTCGCGCCATCTCTATGCTGCAATTCAAAGGTCGAGATACTTACCTGCTAAACTGCGCAAGGTTGTCGATTCATTCATTCAACAGAATGCTTTCTTTGCTCTTCCAGAAAACATTCTCCTTAGTATGATGACTGACCAACGGATAGAAGTCAGAAAGTTGGCCCTTGACCGTCTTCTGGCAGCCAGAGAAGCAGAGTATTACACTGTAAATGGAAGGGTTAGATGTATTAAAGTGCCAAAGCTGAATTTCAAAGCTCATAATTATTACGATATGATTAACTGTTCCACCAGTTCTTTGTTCAGTTTCTAACGAAGAACTCATAAAAGGGCTGTCGGGAGACACTGCAGAGGTATGGAAATTTAGTGAATTCCCCTCTCACACCGTGGCAGTCGAGAGAACCGTCAAACTGGTGACAGAGGCATCTTCTAAAGTATTGGCCCCCAATCTCGTGATCATTTTATACGCTCTACACTGAAATCTAGGCAACAAGTGCCAAAGTTTAGTATAAAATCTGATTTTATCAATAAATTTGACACAGATTCAGACTAAAACAAGCCTTAATGAAAACTAGCACTATTCAACATATTCCTTACTATTTTGGGGATTTAAGTTTTTGTGTACAGTTCAAAAATGCACAAGGACATGTATCTGAACATTTTAGCAAAATAATTTACGTCGAAGTGTGCTTAAATCTACTGTAATCACACGAAAATAATTCTATTCAACATATATGGAACTTATTGGAAAACCGTATTCGAAAACATCAAAATGCATGCGTCGATGTCTGGGGGCAATAATTCCAACGAAATGAAAGCCAAAAATAAATAAACACATCTAAAATATTGTAATTACTTTTGATTTATATAAATAATAATTAGGGTATGTAAACTTTTTTTGGCATTAATTAGGCGCATTTTAAGCTTTAGCATTAATTTTTTTTTATTTGTGTAAACAAAAAAATATTTTGATATGCTAAAAAATACAAAATATATTCATTTTGAAATAAATAAACGTGTCGCAGATTGATGAAACCAGATGTATGTAAACTTTATCGATCCACTGTATATGCAATGCTCTTGTTAGCCCTATCTGTGTTGAATTGAATATAATTCCTATTTATATAAGAACAACGAAAATCCGTTCCCAAAATTCATGGTAAATCGTAAATTAATAAATAAATTGACTCGACTAAAGCCTTACGGTTCGAATTTACGGTTTACAACTCAACCTCGCCTTAATTTGAAATTGTACAATTAGTATTGGATTATCGATAACTACTCAACCTCTTCACTAGTTTTCTATACTGTTTATAACTCATTCCAGTTGTACACAACATCCACAACTTTATTATAATCAGCATTCAAATGAAGAGTTTTTTAAATTATTAATGAACAAGTTCAATCAAAGAATATCGTACTTATGTATGGATATATACGCTATAAATTTAACCGGAAGTTAAAAATTTTTAAGATAAAAAATTTGTTAGACAATTTTTATTATTTTCAGGAAAAGATGCTCTCTGATTTTCTTTAAGGTACCTCACAGATTTACCCATATTTTCGGTCAAATTTTTATACTCTTGCAATAAGTTGCTACAGAGTATTATATCACCTAACGGTTGTACGTATCACCTAAAAATAATCGAGATAGATATTTATGTATATATAAATGATCAGGATGACGAGAAAAGTTGAAATCCGGTTGACTGTCCGTCCGTCCGTCCGTTCGTGCAAGCTGTAAATTGAGTAAAAATTGAGATATCTCTATGAAATTTGGTATTTGGGTTCCTTAGTACAAACAAAAAATCGAATTCTTAGATGGGCGTAATTGGACCACTGCCACGCGCACAAGTTGCCATTGACCGAAAACATATAAAAAGCCATAACTAAGCACCAAATGAAGGTATAAAGGTATAATTTAGTGCAGAGCATCCCAGTAGCAAGGGGCATCTGTGGGTAAATTTTTTTTAAAAGTGAGCATGGCCCCGCCCTCTCACAAGTTTAATGTAGATATCTCCTATACCACTTAAGCCACTACAACCAAATTTGCTGAGTCCCACTTTTTGGTGAAATGACATATCTCAGGATCCGACCAACCGATTTCGACAAAATTTGGTACGTGGCGTTCTTTACATATTCCTATATAACCTTGTGAAAATGAGCGAAATCGGAAAATAACCACCCCTACTTCCCATATAGCACATTTTTAAATTCCAATTGATTCGTTCAGTTTCCAGTACACAAATCAAGAATAAATTAATATAACGGGTATGACCGAAAATTGATCAAACCAACACAAACTGTTCAATCCCTTAGATACTGAACATTTGGACCCCAGTACCTGTAGGTGACTTTCGTTCAGAAATGTCGGTCAATGTCTAAGATATATGTATAACTGAAATTCAGGGATAATTCTTCTCTTCGAATCGGTCCAATATTTCCCTTAGCCCCCATATACCTAATATAAAGATTTTCGAACTTCCGGGTGACTTTGTACCGTATATATCGGTCAATATGTGCGTTATCCCAATGAAAATAGGAGAGCGTATTCTATTCTATTAAATCTATAAAATAGATGCATTTGAGCGGAAACTTATCTTACCCCCCATATAACTAATATCAGGATTTTCGAACATCCGACTGATTTTACTACATAAATATGATTAGGTTTTTAGTAAGTGACCTGTTAGTAGTATGTCGATTCTACCCCAACTTCCATATGCTACATACAATTGTTTGGTTGATGTCCTCGCTAAAGTGAAGGCTGACATCACCGGCATCCAAGAAATGCGATAGACGGGACTAGGACTGATGCGAGTAGGGGTCTGGCAGTGAACGAGGGCAAGACTAAATATCTCCTGGCATCAAACAAACAGTTGTGGCACCTGCGATTAGGCTCCCACGTCACTGTTGACAGTCATAACTTCGAAGTTGTAGATAATTTCGTCTATTTTGGAATCAGCATTAATCAACAACAACATTGCAATTGAGAAGTAAATTCTTCTCTCGACGAACAAAAACCAAACCCTATAAGTCACTCATTATTCCCGTCCTGCTATATGGTGCAGAGACATGGACGATGACAACATCTAATGAGTCTGCCTTAGGAGTTTTCAAGAGACAGTTTCTGCGAAAGATTTGTGGTCCTCTTCGAAGGAACGATTTCCACTCCGTTGGAAAGACCAGGTAGACTTTGCTTGGAATCTCCAATTAGTGCCACGTTGCGAAACGACTGGCTCGCTGTTGTTAACTTATAGCGAAGTTGCATTTAATGGGCAAAGGCCAAAAGTGAGATTGTTAAATCTTTAAAAAATCTTAATGTCAATAAAATGTTCGTACATCGTACTACAGCTTGAATCAAGAAAATTGGAAGCTCTGAATTTGCGAAAAAGACCGTATGCAAATGTACCTTTAAAACTCCAGAAATCGAGAAAAAATTACGTGAAAGAAATTGCTCTATTTTGCCAACAAAACAGTACAAAATGTCAAAAACCGAAATTACGACCTAACGGAGAAACAAAAATGAGAAGTAAAAGAATTGTGAAACTTTTTCCGCAAAACGCAAGTTGCGAAATAATTATTTTCGTTGAAAAATTATTTTTGCTATGCATATACGCACCAAAATAATGGCTGATTTTCCCACTCAAAAAATAAGCACTTGAATGGTATCAAAACGTTTCATATGTTATTCTATGGGGGGCCATAATATATTAAAAAAAGGCGTGAAAATTAATGCAAAATATTATTTGGAGGTATTATTAGACCAAATATGTGCGAAAATTAAATAATTTTTTTTCTATAATTCTACTTATAACGGTGTTTTTTTATTTTTAACAAAACTTGATTAACAGTTATTCGTTGCCGCGCTGTATTTACTTAGCGACTTATTCCACTTTTAGGAGGTTTCAACATAAACTTTAAATGGAGAGTAGGCGTGATTTCATCCATTTCCAGACTGTATGAGGATAGCTCATATGGTTTGTGAGGTAAGTACATTAAACTTATTATGGGGAACGTCCACTTTTTGAAAATTTTTAGCTCCCAGATTCCACTTACTACTACTATCCCTTTTACAAAATTACATTTTTATATCCTAAATCGGAGCTTAGTATAGCGCTTATAGGTCTACGATAAGCGTCATTTTGTGGGCGTCGAAATAGTTAGATTCTGTCCATTTACAATAACAGCCTCCCTTGGATAACAAGGAACAAGTGTACCAAGTAGCATTGCGATATCTTTATTTTTGTTCAAGTTATCGCTTGCACTAGTGTACAGAAGGACATCCATATAGTCAACCGGAATTAAACGCGTATCGTCTTCCTGATGTACATAACTATATCTCTATCGATTGGTGTTGTTACACACAGCCGTTAGGTGAACCAAACTATTCTCTTATACTCTTTGGCAATATGTTCCGAAAGAATTAAACATTCATAATTCGCAAAAGCCTGAATGCAATCATATTTGGTATTTATGTTGGTACCTAATAAACGTAGGTTATTAATACAAGCTGAAGTTTACATCGTGCAGAACGTCAACACTTTTTGCGAAATTTAATATCTAATTTTGATACTTCATCCAGTCCCTTGAATTATGAAGCTCCTAGATAAAGCCGGCCATAGCCGAGGTGATGTTTCCGCGTTTCTCTCATTCCTACTTCGCTGCACTTTCTATATGTGTCATCGTTAATAATGTCACATGTGAAATCAAAAAGTTGGGACTTGTGACTAGGTCAACAACCGTCCTGCAGTATTTTCGAGGCCCTGTGAGTAGAAAGCTTGCGTTTTTTCCTTCTGCTCCCTTAGATTTATTGGCGATTCTACATGCCCCTAAGGCATCCCATCTCATTCTGTGTTTCGTTTTTGCTCTATTCGCGTATTTTTTGAACTGGTCTGGTATTCAAGCGACAGCCTCATCAGCTTTTTCGTTTACCGGAAAGCCCCTGTGGCCTAGAACGCAGTACATATATAGCGGTTTACCGGCAGCCACTATAACTACGGCCTCCCAGCTTATAAGGACATTCTCTAACGCAATGCCATGTGAAAGTATTGCGTTAACCCTCATCGAGACCAACGGGTCTTTTTGTTTTTAAATGTTATTTAAATATATTTAGAGTGTAGCAAACGACTTGCGCTTCCAGGTAGCTTCCTAGAATTTTATTGTCTATAGAATTCAGAAAAAAAAAATCAAGGATATCGTATCGAAAAGGGCGAAAAAAGGATATTATAATATTTTGTATGAAAATATCCCTCATCGATACCCTCGGGTCTGGCCAGGCATATTTTGTTTTTAAATGTTATTTAAATATAAGTATTTAGAGCATACATGGGCGTTTTGACTCACATGAGCAGTTACTCTCAGCACACGTATTCTTACGCTCTTATTTGAGTCGCTATTGAGAGCGAAAAAAACAGTTTTGCACTGTGGGATAATGAATTGATTTTCCTGCCAGTTGCGCTGCAGACAGCCACGAGGTAACATAGGTAGTCGGTATGTTGATGTTTTTTTATGCCCTAGTATATTTTTGCCCCATTTGAAATGTATAACATAAATAAAATGTTATAATTTCAGATACCTTTGGTGGGGTAAATTGGGTGTTGACTACTTTTACTAGCAAACTAGTTAGCGGAAATTTCAAGATAAAGGTGAAATTGTGAAGTTCTCGAGAAATCATGCTTAAAAATAAGGCTTGCCTCGGCATCGGAAATCATAAAGCAATATTTGTCATTCATTTTGAACAAACACATATAGGTACGCGCATAAATAGTATCATAAAACAATCAAGCGGCGCACGATGTTGCTTCGCTGTTGTTTGTTAATCAACTGACTGCAAATGTTCTTTGTCCCATGGTAGCCACTTTACACTCGCGGTTACCAATGCATCCATACATTTCATTTGCCCATCTCTGATTTAGAGTGTAGCAAACGACTTGCGCTTCCAGGTAGCTTCCTAGAATTTTATTGTCTATAGAATTCAGAAAAAAAGTTCAAGGATATCGTATCGAAAAGGACGAAAAAAGGATATTATAATATTACACTTTAGTGCACCAATGGTGCTTGGCTAGACTCCATATATTTTGTATGAAAATATATGAACTTTGGTATGTTTCTATCACTTCGCACGGTTGATTTATCTGTTTTCATGTTCGTTACATGTCCAAATTGGTTTGTATGTTTATCTAGGTCAAATACTTTAGCCGCTAAAGCGTTTTAAAGGTTAAGAAAAATGTAATTTTTCTCAAAATGTTACATTTTTTGTGAACGCTATTGCCACGCCCCTGGTAGGGATAGAGGGGAGGTTGAGGGCTTTCCTGAAAGCTCCAGGGGTGAACTAACTCGCAAAATGGTTTTGATCCCCCCCGGCCCCATACCCCTCCAACTGTAGTGAAACAAAAGGGGGGACATGGTGAAACCCCATTTTCGCCTATTGCCACGTCCCCGGTGGGGCCTTGGGGGCGAATTATACATTTCCTGAAAGCTCTTTAAATTACCTAACCGGTGCAATTTATTTCACCCACCTAGGTCAAATACTTTAGCCGCTTTAAAAGGTTAAGAAAAAATGTAATTTTTTACAAAAGGTTAAATTTTTTGTGAACGCTATTGCCAGGCCAAGCGTGAACAATGCAGTTAATTTGATTTCAACCAAATCGAGTGGTAAGAAATTTCAAAAATGTATCTATATTGTACATATATGAGCGTGAATACAACACGTTTTTCCATACAAATGTATGTAAACACCACTTGGCCTAGCCAAGCACCATTGGTCTCGACTAAGTGTATCAGACCGTTGGTCTCGACCAGGGATATATGAACTTTGGTATGTTTCTATCACTTCGCACGGTTGATTTATCTGTTTTCATGTTCGTTACATGTCCAAATTGGTTTGTATGTTTATCTAGCACTCATATAAACATACTCACATGCATAAATATGTTCATTCGGGTCTATAGCGAGCTCTTTGCGATCGACTTGTTCGTGCGAAAGAAGAGGAAAAGAGGGAAACAGTCAAAAGAAGAGTGTGTTTACAAACAAAGCCAGAATTTTGTGTGTTTATTTTTGCTACAGTATTCTTCTTCTCTCTCTCTAATGAATTCGTTTTCTGTATTCTTTTGTATTATGCAAGTCAGTTGATGACATAGTTGAACGCACAATATATTACTGTGAAAATACGCATATTTCGCTCCAGTTCTCATCTTGTTTTTTATTATTCTGTTCGTTTTGGTTATAATAAGAGTGATTAAGTGGAATATGTGTAAAATACACGATTACGTTCTAGAAACAGTGCAGATTTTTATGATCGCTTAACATCAGCATTGGTAAATGACATTCAAAATGAAAATAATAATGTTGTGCGTGAAGAAGTGGATCCATTCGAAAGCGATGACGATGATAGAGATGTCGATTATGTGCCATTTGAAGATGCATCGGATATTGAAAATGAAATCGAAATCGAGCCGAATGAAATATTAGATAGCGACGAAGAGGAAGTAATCGATGGTGTAGAAGAAGAAGAGCGTGAAACTCCAGCTGCTACTGAAACTTCTTACTACGGTAAAGATGGGACAGGATGGAAAAAAGAGCCTAATGAAGCAACTCGTATTCGTGCACACAATATTAAACGCTTTAGGCCTGGACCGAAGCAACAAAACTCTGTTCCCATTGAGGTATTCAAACAGTTTTTTACTACCAATATTTCATTCATTATCATCAGTCAAACAAATCGTTATGGAAGAGACCAATTTGCAAAATGGAATCCAGAAAATCTAACCTCAAAACCTAAAGTTTGGGTGGATTTCACTATCACCGAACTTGATGCATTTATTGGCATTCTTATTGCTTCTGGTGTAACGCACAATGATATGCAGTTTACACCACTTTTGTGGCAAACAGATGCTTTTCCCATCTTTCGAGCGGCGATGCCACTCAAACGATTCAAGTTATTGACGCGATATATCCGTTTCGATGATGGCCGCATACGTTCATTCCGAATACAATCTGATAAGGCTGCCGCAATTCGCGATATATGGAATTTTTTAAATGAAAACCTCGCCAGAAACTATGAGCCGCATGAAAATGTAACGATTGATGAGCAATTGTTTCCGTATCGTGGCAAGGCAAAGTTTACGCAATTCACACCATCAAAACCAGCCAAATACGGTGTGAAAATCTGGTGGGCATGTGACTCACAAACAAAATACCCATTGCAAGGTATATTGTACGCGGGAAAAAAGGATGGCGGAGAGCGTGAAGTGAACCAAGGAGAAAATGTATTGCTCAAACTTGTGAAACGGTACGAAAACACCGGCAGAACAATAGGAGCTGACAACTTTTTCATAACACTGACAGGAGCCAAACGATTGGCTACCATTGGACTTGCTTTCGTCGGTACTATTCGCGCCAATAAGAAGTGTTTACCCGAAGAATTGAAAAAAAATCCGTCTCGTCCGTTGCTTTCTACTCCTATCGGGTTTTACGATAATCTCGTTTCGATTTGTAGCTATGTTCCGAAAAAAATCAAGGCAGTCAATTTGATTTCAACCCTACACTACACAAAGGATTGTGAAGGTGAAGCCAAAAAACCGGAAGCAATTTTGTTTTATAATTCAACAAAGGCCGGATGCACGACGCACTTTTGTTTTCAATTTATCGAGAACATTGGCAACGCCCAATATCGAAAATCGTATGAACAATCCCAATGTCATCAAACATCTATCTTGTCGTTTGGCTTTTGAATCCTTTTTCGGTCGTTCACTCAACATCCCATCACGATTAGTAGCTTCAACATCAAAAAGTGCTGACACACTCAAAGGAAGGAGAGATTGCAGACTTCGTTTGCAAGAAAGCGGTAAATTGCGTCGTAAAACTCGATTTTTCTGTTCTAAATGCAGAGATATTGTGTTCAATCTGCGCAACCTTAGGAGATAGTAATTCGCTCCAGGAACTTGGTTGGGATGTATCCACTTTAATATATGGACATGGTTTGAGGTAATTGAGTGTAAATTTTTTCTGGTTTCTCATCGAAAACTGCGGCAAGTAATTTTCACAAGCTTCTCTTGACTCCATTAAGAAAGTTCTGCATTGCCGAAGCAAATGGTAGTCCGATGGTGCAAGATCAGGGCCCGAATCGCGGCATTCGTGAACGAGTAAAATTGTTCGAAATTTCCAGTTTTCGGATTGCGACACTCGTTATCGAGTACACTCGTTCGAAATTTGACATTCTGTTATTCGATAACGAGTTGTAATTCAAACGAACCTAACGAAATGTCAATCGATTGATAATTTGCAATCGTTAGTTCAAAAGATTTCAAACGTCGTTAGTCTACTCAGAAAAAATCAAATAAAATGTAAGTTAACGTTTATGCTATTGACTATTTTATAAATATAATCCTTTTTTTAGGACAAATGTTAATAAAATCAACATGAGACAAAAAAAATTAATGGCCGAATACATGCTTCGGTATCAAGATGTGGCAAAAAATATGTGGCCGAATTGTGGTCAGGGCAAAGCTGCAGCCAATAAATTGTAGGACTCTTTGGCGGTCCTGCTTAATGCGGCCGGTCCACCAATGAAGGATGCTAAGTCTTGGCGGAAAGTACGTAAATCTCCATGCATTTCTTCTTTTGATAAGTGTCTTAACGAATTTACTAACACAAATGTTATTTTCTATATACACCCCGTTCCTTTTTTTACGCGATTTTCGGTTCTGCCACTAATCGCGTAAAAAAAAAATCGCCTAAAAATGGTTAGTTTTCCAATATTAACTGAATATAAAAAATATCGCGTATAACAAAATATACGCGCAAAAAAATATTCAAAAACAATACAATAAGTTTCAAATTTCAGACATGATTTATTCATTCATAACAAAATAAAAAATACAAAACAAAAACAATATTTATTGAAAAACCCGTTGAATGCTGTTTAATCACTGTCATTAACCGTAGTTTAAATTATTTTTAGCGGCTTATTTTGATGGCCGGCACTGATATCACTAGAATTTGTATCAGAATCAATAGTAAGAACTATGGAATGACGTTCTGATTGACTTAGCGTCTCCGACTGAGTTTGCTCCATAAATTCAGTTAATTTTGTTTGAATAACTTCTTTTTGGACCCAATAAATTCCGATGTAGTTCTTTATATCTTAACATGCAGACACTCAATTCTTTTTGAAAAATTCATGCACGTTCGGCATCAGTATCATTTGCTACAAAATAATTTTCCAATTCTGCTGCAAGTTGAAGACCAAGCAAAAAACGAAAAAAAGCAATCGCGTTAAAGTGAGAAATTCTGCAAAAATAACACCGTTAAAGTAAAATAGCGTAAAAAGAGGTCGCGTAAAAAAAGGACTGAGTGTACATATACACTTAGGTATTTGCTGATCAAAAGCACAACGTCAAAAAGAAGTTGTCTTTCAACAAAGCGTGGAAGCAGCGAACTGGTGGTGGTCCTTACGAAGAAAAGTACCTAACAACAGCAGAGGAGCAACTGCTTCAGGCTACCGGCATGGACGTTGCGGTAGAAGGCCTGGGAGAAGTAAGAACTTTTGGCAACTCCACCCCTGAAAAAGAGTCTCTCGAAAAGCTTATGGCAGAGCTTTTATACAGTGGCGAAGACGACGTTCCACCGAAGCCCTCTACTAGTCGCATCGCTACGAAGAGGAGCAAACAGGATGCTGCCGATGAAAAGCTGGCCCTCATTAAAGAAAACATGATCGCGTTTGAAAGCTACCAGCAGAGTATAGGCGCAAAACCAAACAAGCTTATAGCTTTGAAGGAGAGGTCGATGGAAATGAAAGAGGACGCTCACAAAGCTTGTATGGAAGTCAAAGCAATAGAACTGCAAATTAACCGAATACAATTAGAAGCCTTAAAAAAGAAATAAATAAATATACATACAAATAATAATAAATCCTTTCCTGTTGAAGAACATGTGCTCATTTACTGTTGGTTTTGCAGCCCACAGAGCGTGCCATCAATACATCCAATAACTGCATGAATAAACATATATTTAAATATGTTAAGTATGCTTCAGCTTTAAAAGCACTACATTTTACTCAAAATAAAAGCGCTAATCTTACCTCCAGGAATTTTGTATTTTTCAACAAACGATTTCGTGCATTCCGAAAGATGTCGGGCACGAATTTAATAAATTGGGGGCACAACTTTGTTTCCATTTCGCTGATTACATTTTTTATTATTTTGCAAATAGTGCTTTGACATATTCCTATCAAAAAGTCATTTCCCACCAAGTGCTCGTAGCCAACACTGGCCAAAAGGGACAAAGTCGCTCCCAGTTGAATCATTGGTGCCACTGCGGTTGACAAATGCCTTTCAAATTTGAGTTCAGCCAATAAGTAGTTAAATTCACTTTTAGAGAGTCTGAACCGTTTCCTGAAGCTGTAAATATAAACATGTAGGCAATTGAAATTAATTTGTACACAACTCTAATTCCTTACGCTGCCTCCGGCAATGCCAAGGGATTGTTTTTGTCTCGCATTCGGTTCCTTATGACTTGCTGCACGTTTTCTTCCTCAGATTCCGAAGACGAATATAAAAAAATTATTGGATGCATCACTTTTGAGAAAAACAATAGTATTTCACCTTTATAAAAAAAATATAGCACGGCTTCAACAACTTTTTTTGTTTTGATTTCTTTTGTTTTGATTTCACAATTTGACACTTCGTAAATGCCATTTGTAGAGAGGCCAGGGCTGTTACAGTGAGCTAATTTAGATTCGCTTCGTATCGAGTGCGGCGGTCCGGCTACTCGAAATGTCACGAAAATTGTTTCGATACAATAGCTCGCTCGATGACGAATGCCGCGATTCGGGCCCAGGGCTATATGGTGGATGCATCAACACTTCGCAGCCAAGCTCTCCCAGTTTTTGCCGAGTCATCAAAGTTGTGTGTGCTCTAGCGTTGTCCTGATGGGAAGACGAAGTACTTTCAGTTGATCAGTTCTCGCCGTTGTTTCGATTGCTTGCTTCAATCTCATGAGCGGTTGACAGTAAAATGTAGAGTCAATCGTTCGTCCAGGCTGGAGCAGCTCATAATGGATGGTTGCTTTCCAATCCCACCAAACATTCAGTATAACCTTTCGAGGCGTCAAACCTGGCTTTGCGACCATTTGTTAAGCTTCACCACATTGGACCATGATCTTTTTCGCACATTATTGTCGTATTTGATCCACTTTTCGTCTCCTGTTACCATTCGCTTCAGAAATGATTCGATTTCATTTCGTTACAGCAAAGAATAGCAGATGTTAATTCGGTCCATTAAATTTTTCACAGACAAATCATGTGGTACCCAAACATCGAGCTTCCAAAACGAAAGCGAGCGAACCATTGTTGAGTTATAACAACTGATACAGCATCGTCTTCGTTTCAAAATATAGCGAATTTTTTCATTATTTTCACTCATTTTTGAATAACTGTATATTTTTCACCAATTTCCCCGAATTCACAATGTGATTGGCAGAACTGGAGATATACGACTGCAATGACATCTATTGACAAAATACGAAATGACTTTTTCGACTACCCAATATATATAAGCCAAATTTATGACGGCAATTTCCTAATCTATCAGAAAGTAGTAAATATCCGTATTTTTAACGCCTAGTTTCACACGGTGGGTAGACGAGTTAAATTTGGGTGACATAGCTTTGTTGGTTTGGAAGATATATGCATTAAACTTGTTAGGGGCGGGCCACCTCTATTTTTTGAAGATTTTCAAACCACAGCTCCCCTCCTTAGTGTCAGTTGTTGTGCTTAATTTGAGTTTTTTGTATTAATTTAGTGATTAGTTATAACCCTTTATACATTTTCGATTAATGGCGTTTTGTGGGCGTGGCAGTGGTCTGTTTACGCCCATCTACAATACCAAGTTTCTTATGATGCCAATGAACACGCCTACCAAGTTTCATTAACATATATTTAGTTTTACTCAGGTTACAGTTTGCACAGACGGACGGATAGACATACAGTCTCCCAGGTTGCAATTCGTTTCGTCATCCTGGGGTCGAATCGTTACATGCGTATACGGATTGGCAAACATATGAAAAAAAATTCCGTCATACGTCAATCGTATTCGGTGATTGCCATTATGACATACAATAGCAAACTGTTCGTAATTGGTTTCACATTTATTATATTTATATTATATTTATTTGAGCTCTAGTGAAAGTGATGGGTTGAAAAAATAGTGCGGAGATAGCTAAGAGATCGTAGAAATCCTATATATTATATTCATACCTTTCTCTACAACTTAGTATCTTTAACTGGAGGCCCCACAGCATTAAGTTCTTTTCGCAGCTCCTCCCATAGTTTATTTGCTGTAGCTCTTCCTTGCGCAGAATTCGGCAGGTTATTTTTGTCCAATGATTGGTGAGTTGCCATGAACTCCAACATGACATCTTTCTCTATAGCTTGTTAAAATTCAACCTAAAATTAATTTATTACCAAGAATTATAAAAAAAAATATAACATAAAAAAAATCACTCACATTTTCATAAATTTGTCTGTAACGGTTGGCAGTGTTCATTCGAATGACATTTCGAACAAACGGATACAGTTATATACTCGTTCCCGTATGTCATCATATCAGATTACGACATACTACGTCGTAATATCATGTTACAAGAGTATAAAAATGATCAGTTCGTCTAGCTGTAAAAGCAATACCATGAGTAAACATTTAAATATCTTGATAAAACTTGGTGTACATACATACATGGGCATGAGGGGCCCACCTTTGCCTGCTTGTTAAACAAGTTAGGGGTTGATTTCACCGACATCAGCAAGTAGCTAGAGGCATATAAATTCCTACTTACCAATATACTGCAAGTCAAAATCGGTCTGATAAATGCTCTGTAGTGCCAATTCTCCCACCATCCTTTTTGCGTCGCTGCTTTCTTTACCCTGCTGCAACATGCACTCCCTTCTTTTCTAGATCTAAAAACATTTGATTTATTGTTAAGATCCTATTTGAGGGTGTAGACCTTTGAACAAATCTGCACCTCGTTGAAGCTCGCAGCGTTTAAATTATTGACCTGCTCATAAACATATGTTCAATTTATTTCCCGAGAGGCTCAGATATGTTCAAATCTTTAAGCTCGCTCAATATGCCCTTAGGACGTTATTGAAAGCGGCTTTTACGTCTAAGAAGAATATGAAATTGTATTCTTTTACCTCCAAAAATTTTCCAATATCTGCTACCACGGAGTTTAGTGCAGTTCTGAGGATTTTTCTATAGTTTTTTTTTATTTTATTTGTTTCTTAAGGGAATTTCTATTAGTTTTTCCAACGTTTTTAAGAGAAAGGCTAATTGGTATATATGTATGTATATTACCTTGACTTTCTTCCACAACGACTAAATATAGTTTAATTACGACGTGGTTGTTAACAAGGCTATTCTGTAGCTTTGGGACCGTCGAGTCCCGGCAATTAGAAGGGATTGAAACCTGTTATCGCCCAATATATCTTGCTTTCTGACACTGTGTTTACAAAATTGGAAACTGTCAGACAGTGAAGCTCTAGTGAATTCCCCACCGTATGGCTTTTAGAGCTGCCTTAGAAGTAAATATTTATTAGTAGATCTAAAAACTTCACTATTTATCTACCTAGTGTGTACCTCAACAGTGCTCATTGCTGACAAAATGGGACAAAGCGGGTCAGTAGATCCTCTTATAAATATTTCCAAACTAACGGTTGACTCTAGACCGCATATGTATGTATATCGGTCAAGATGTGAATTATTTTGTTTGGAAACAATGTTTTTCTAATAACAGTGCTTCCTTGTGCCTGAATTGTATAAAATCAAATGAATACGATCATAGTTGCCACATGTCCTATATACGAACTTCCGGCTGGTTATATACAATATAACCGTATGAAATCGGGCCACGAATTACCCATAATTCTACATATAATGTTTTTTTTTTTTATATAACGGGTGATCTAAGTAGAGGTACTTTTTTCCAAGGCATTTTTTTCAGTCGTGAGTGGTGTCAAGCTATCATGTTATATTTGTTCAGTATTGCTTAGCATTTCATCATGGAAAATCTGAGCAACGTTTACAAATCGTCCAACTTTATACTAAAATTCACGTTCTGTAAAGAATGCATTTCGCTCAGCTTATTGTCAACATAATCGGCCTACTGAGCGTACTATTTGCAACACCATCACTCATCTTGAGACCCAGTATTCATTATTGGATAATATTCGACCGAATAGACCACGTCCAGCACGCAGTGAAGAAAATATAGCAGCCGTAGCTGAGAGTGTACACGAAGACCGTGGAGAGCCGATTTGGCGCCGTTCGCAGCGACTCAGACGGACATATGGAATGACTTGGCACATTTTACGTCGAGATGTTAAATTAGCAAGTTTGTGCAAGAACTGAAACTGCTCGACCTTCCCAAGTAACATCGCTCTATGGGCGACGTTTTCGACCCAAATTTTGCTAAGTAAACAAGCAAAACTGCCGAAGAGCAACCTGAAGAGATTCAAGAGCTGCCATTTCACCTACAAAAATGGTTTCTGGGCAGTGGAATCATTGATGAATATTTCTTCAAAAATGATGTCAGTGTGAAGGAAACCGTCAATGGCGACCGTTATCGCGCTATGATAATCGATTATTTGACGCCTGAAATTGAAGCTCGTGATCTCAGCGAGATTTGGTTCAATAAGACATTGCAACTTCCCTCACAGATCACTTCCCTAAGACGTTGCCGCGGCCAACATTTGTTAGAGATAACGTTCAAAAAATAAATGCCAAATAGTGTTCTTTCGAATGATAACAAACATCCACCATTAAATTTGAACCTTGAACACTCGGCCATTTGAACCACTTCCTTCCATCCTTCTGCTATTTTTCATATTTTCATTGCCCTGCTGACAGACGCAATATCAAAATTATTCGTTATATCCTCCTAAAATAATCGAAGTCTTTCTAAAAATTTCTTTTCAACAATCCACTTAGAAAATTAGAATTTCTGCGTTCAGGTTATCATCATCAGTTATTCATTATCAGTTCACGTACGGCATCGATGTTTTATGGCACAACGGCTGTTTTTGGACGACCTTCACGGAATCCGTCTTTGAGCGAGCGTCGGCCACGATTGAATTCGTTGTACCAGTTTTTCACAGTGCTATAGGATGGTGCTTCATAGCCATACAAAGATTTTAGTTCATCGATGCACTCTTGTCGTGATAATCCACGTCGAAAGTTGTGAAAAATGATCGCACGAAAATGTTTACGAATTAATTCCATTTTTTGGCCGAGATGAATTTTTTAATTCCCTGTAAATAAAACAATTCACGATTAAATGACAAAACGTTCTGACTGATGTTATGCTAAAAAATGTCAAACTTTCCAATGGAAATGTCAGATTGCACCTGGCAACACTAGGCCAGAAATATATATAGCAGCCTCCGTATTAAACCCAGGTCTATATGTGCACTTAGTTTTGCTTGCATATTGACCTATGTGTATACGGTATTAAGACAATCAAAATTCTTAAAATGCACCGTCATCCTTATCTTTGGATATGCAGTGAATCACAAAAGTATTTTGCATCTGAATATTATTAATTAAAACTTGTATTTCTGTACTTTTAAATAATTTTTAATATAATTTTTAGGTAATAAAAAAAATAGTTTATATTTCAATAATTCATCATAAAAACTTAAAAACTATTTAGTTTTTCATTAAAAATTTAACAAAATCTAGAAATATCCAGAATTTTTAGCTCACAAAAGTATTTCGCTTTTCAGCAGTAGTTATATGGGAACATAAGTAAAAACAAGTAAGGAAGGGCTAAGTTCGGGTGTCACCGAACATTTTATACTCTCGCATGATAAAGTGATAATCGAGATTTCATTATCCGTCATTTACATATTTTCCAAATTCCGTATTTGTGTAAAGTTTTATTCCGCTATAATCATTGGTGCCTAATGTATGTAGTATATATTATACAGAGAAGGCATCAGATGGAATTCAAAATAGCGTTATATTGGAAGAAGGCGTGGTTGTGAACCGATTTCACCCATATTTCGTACATGTCATCAGGGTGTTAAGAAAATATTATGTACCGAATTTCATTGAAATCGGTCTAGTAGTTCCTGAGATATGGTTTTTGGTCCATAAGTGGGCGAGACCACGCCCATTTTCAATTTTTAAAAAACGCCTGGGTGCAGCTTCCTTCTGCAATTTCTTCCGTAAAATTTAGTGTTTCTGACGTTTTTTGTTAGTCGGTTAACGCACTTTTAGTGATTTTCAACATAACCTTTGTATGGGAGGTGGGCGTGGTTATTATCCGATTTCTTAAATTTTTGAACTGTATATGGAAAGAAAACGACTCTGTAGAGTTTGGTTGATATAGCTATAGTAGTTTCCGAGATATGTACAAAAAACTTAGTAGGGGCGGGGCCACGCCCACTTTTCCAAAAAAATTGTGTCCAAATATGCCCCTCCCTAATGCGATTCGTTGTGCCAAATTTCACTTTAATATCTTTATTTATGGCTTAGTTATGACACTTTATAGGTTTTCGGTTTTCGCCATTTTGTGAGCGTGGCAGTTGGCCGATTTTGCCCATCTTCGAACTTAACCTTCTTATGAAGCCAAGGAATACGTGTACCAAGTTTCATCATGATATCTCAATTTTTACTCAAGTTACAGCTTGCACGGACGGACGGACGGACAGACGGACGGACAGACAGACATCCGGATTTCAACTCTACTCGTCACCCTGATCACTTTGGTATATATAACCCTATATCTGACTCTTTTAGTTTTAGGACTTACAAACCCGTTATGTGAACAAAACTATAATACTCTCTTTAGCAACTTTGTTGCGAGAGTATAAAAATTACTTAGCATTTCGTATGAAAGCTATTATTTTTACCGATAGCTTCCAAACATCCTGGCATTGATTCTGTCGCGGCGTATCTTCTCCCATTCCTCTCTTAAAACTCTTTTGAGCAAACTTGTTGATGAAATTTGGCAATTTCGTACTTTTTTCTCCATATTGGTCCAGTTTTCAATTGTATTAAAGTCGGGACTTTGTGGCGGTGTTGGCAGATGTTTTGCGTTGAAGGGAATCCACATTTTAACGTCGTGGGCTGTATATTTCGGACCATTGTCGTTTTGAAATAAAAACTATTTTTTTGAGATGCCCATTTTTACAGCACTGGAATATAAATTTTTCTTGGGAATGGATAAATAAAGATGCTTATCTATTGTTCCGATTGAGATTCCCGACTCCCTGAGCTGACATACATGTTATATTTGCTTTCGTCACTAAATATTACAGTTTTCCAAAAGTCAAAACATTTAATTTAATAGGTATTAGCGAAAGGTAATCTCTTATTATTTATTTATAATTAACCGATGTAAGTGTTTTTTTTTGCTCTCAACATGGCCGTGTGTATTGTTCTTTCTATGCACTTTCCGCACTGTTTCATCTGACATTTTGGTGCGAAACGCTGCTCTAAGTTCATCGTTAATTTTTGGGGCTAATAAATGTGGACTTTCACGGTTTTCCTGTAATATTTTACATTCTTCCCTTACTGTCAGTAACTTTGGTCGTCCACTACGGACTGCGTTTTCTAGGTTTTAGCGTTCCTTTTTACCACACTTTATATAGGTGGGCGATATCGACTAAACATATCACTAAAATAGTTTGTGGATTTACCTTCATTGCAAAGATGCAAAATAATTTTCTTCTCAGTAGGAATTAATTCTTTACATTTAGGCATTTCTAATGTGCACGAAACCACGATCACAATCGAAATAAATGCAACTACAACTAAATTCAATTCTAATATGTACAAGCAACCATAATCTTATGTAAAAATAGAAAACCAAACAAAATGCGCACCAACTAGCAGATTTGAAAACGAAAGCAAAATACTTTTGTGAGCACAGGATTTCGCCGAAACACATATTTTTTGTTTGATCTGCATAACGGGACAATCTTTATTTCCATGGACTACTGTTTTTTCTAAAGAAAACTTGAATAAATAAACATACGCATTTAAATAAATGAAAACGCCTACTTTAACCACTGAAAATTTTAGTAAAAGGAATGGTAAGGGTTATGCAAAATACTTCTGTGAGTCACTGTATATAAAAGGAATGGTAAGGGTTATGCAAAATACTTCTGTGAGCCACTGTACATAGCTCTTTATGTATCTCGATTTATTTTGGTTGCAAAAACAAACGTTAGGTAAACATATAGACAAAACTTTAAAGACACAAAATTGGTTTATTTAATGCAACAGTTTTGTTTAAAGGTTTTTCACCTCTAATTCTTACGAACTGCGAGGGTTTGTCCGCATCCAAACTTAACTCTTATTTATGTAATCTAAGTATACGTTTTCTTTGATTTTTCGTTCAATCAATCAAAGAAATACATGTTTTACTTTCTATTTATGTGGGATCGCCGTTAAACAAAATGCACTTGTTAATTCAATCAATTGTTTATTAGTTCACAGTTTATAGGTTTCATAAATGATCCGTCCGCTTTAATAAGTGCCTCGCGCGCAGTGATTTTTTGATGACCGTGCTAATGTCCCTTTTGTCAGGTTGGTCGTCCCTATTGTCAGTGTTGCTTGTTGCATATGGGAAGTGTGGTGAGTGTGCGAACGTTATCAGTAGGTGTGTCCATACGTGTTGTCCTGTCATCGCTTCCCACAATCGGCCATACTGCGCTATCATTCGACCCGAATGAAGGATTCCATTTTTTCATGAATTCCGCGACGGTAGTAGTACGTCCGGGTCCTTCATAATCTCCAATTTTCGCTACTTCGTGTCTGCCATATTTTAACTGCTTAATGATCTTGGACGGTCCAAGATATTTTGGTTTCAGCTTCAGCCCAGATCCATACTGTGTACGTTTGATTGCTACCAGTTTGTTAATGTTGTACTCAATTTCAGCTTTGCGGCGAGCGTTATAGGCTTTGCGATTTTCTTCTAATAGTCGAGCTACAAGTCTGCTTTCGCTTGAAGGCGGCTTTTCTCACGCTCTGAATCGATTTCTCCTGTAGGTAAGTTATTTAAAAGCTCTTGCAGATCTCCAGTTAATATCTTAAACGGTGATTTTATGTGCTACGAGGTAGAGTGTTATTTATCGTCTGTTGTACGCGTTCTACACGTTTATACTATTCAGGACTAACGATAACTTCGATATCATTTGGTATCACAATTTTGTGTATTCGCTCAACTTGCCAGCTTCCCCTTGAAACACCCGTGACAATTGGTAAATGCTGAATACCTTTTTTCTAAGCATTTGTCGCTAATAATACGCCTCGGGTTTCCAAACACCGGTAACTGCTTTCTAAGTCTATCAACTACCGCCTCTGCACCCGTGGACTTTGTTGGATAAAAACAAACAATTTTGAAGAATGCGTCAATAACCACCAGTAAATAATTTTAATATATAACAAAGACAGTCTTCCTTGTTAATTGAATTAAGCCAGCCTTTCTTTTTTCCTACTTTATATTCGTTCACTAAACATTCGATGCAGCTTTCTACATCGAGAGATGCCTTCGCTTACAAAAGTGGAATGAAGAATGTTTTCTCTTCCTTGCGTCTTCCTACTGGAGAAGTGACCTCTGCCATTCTAATCACTTCTTCCTTCGTGCGTGTGGGTACCATAATCGTTTTCTTAGTGGGACCTTTGTGTAATATACTGTATTTCATGTAGTAATCTTCGTATTCGTTCTTCTCTCCAGCTCTGACCTAATTATCTACTTCTTGAGCTTGCTTCAATCGGTGTTGCAATGAGTCTTCCATGAGTAAACAGGAAACTCTACTTAACGCGTCCAAGTGGCTCATTTTAGTGCCACTTTGATGCTGTATTTCGTAAAATCTTGCAGCAGATCTCAAGGGCACGTCTCGTTTCTTCATCATCATGGCAAACGCGTTGTAATCGGTTACTATTAGGAATTTAATGCCTGTCAGATATACACGCCATTTTTTGAGTGGTTCGATGATGGCTAAGACTCCGGGTTCGTACGAGTGGTAAAATACCCCACATGATTTCGTCTTCCCACTCATATACTGGACTGGGTGTAAGTTCTGATCATCCCTATTCCTCTGCAATAGTACTGCTCCATATCCAAATTTCGAAGCGTCTGTACCGCTTACGAATTGTATAATGTTAAAACTGGAGCGTTGATTGGTGCTGCTTTTAGTTGCTGAAATACTGCTAGTTGCTCATGACCTAGTTCGTATCGTACGTCTTGCTTAAAAAACTCTGACAGTGGTCTCGTAATCGTGGCGTAACCTTCGATGAATCGCCTGAAGTATGACGTCAGTCGGAGGAATCATTGCAGAGCTTTTTTATCGCGTGGCAGTGGGTAGTGTTTGATGGTGATTCGCCTCCACCAGCTGCAGTTATTCTCAGCACAACCATCAGATTCGCCCTTGGTTGGAATTATCAGGTCATCCATGTAAGCGATTACGATTCCATCCCTTATAAAATCTCTGAATACGGTTAGAATATATCTTGAAAACACTGATGGTGAGTTACTAATTCCAAATGGTACATACAAAAAATCATTGTCCAATTCCTGGCACCTTTCAAACACTCAACTATTTTATCCATCAATGGCATCGGGAAATTGTCCCTAAGTATCTTTTGCATTCAGTCTCCTGTAGTCGCAACATATCCTCTTTTCACTTTTCTTTTTGAGTACGAGTACAATTGGTGATGCATATTCCGATATGCTGGGTTTAATGATCCCTTCTTCTAGCCATCGTCCAACTTGACGCTTCTTTCCTTACTTAATTCAAAAACAGACTGTAGAATCAACAAAGTATCATTCCGAATCAAGCACAAGTCCACCAGTATTAATGCCGACATCGTTTGCGGCATCATATTAGGTGCCACATGTCCTATCCGCCGATAGACATTGCTTGATACAAATTGGACTTGTTGGTTTTGGAATCTGGTGTACCATCGATGAAGTACTCTATAAGGCTGAGGTCATCTAAGTTTATAAATTTACTTATTTCCATCATACAATATTACTATTCACGCAAATCTTCACTCTGCTAAGTACGCCGAATTCTCAATGCACGACTTACATACTTACATATGTACATCAATTGCAGAAAGGATGGTACCAAACTCGCATTTCAGTGCTTATTTCAGCGAACTTCAGTTACAAATTCCTGTTTGACTACGAACGTACATCTTTGCAGCACCCGTTAACAATTGCTTGGCATAGATACATACATATGTATATTTCTGCAGCTCACTCCAGTGCACTGCTTCCGCATTATCTTCGATCGCTCTACAATCGGTGTATTTACACTTGCATTCAGACCGAAGTGTTCCAGCAATCTAGTCCTGCAGTACGGCTTTCCGTCCAGTAGCTACTAACCCCAACCTTTCCCTAAGTCCAACCACTGTCAATGCTAAAATCTGTTTACGGTCCATTATCTTACAATACCCTTACAAATTTAATATCAATACAAAATACTATTACTATAATGAGAAAAGTTACAAAATTTTAATTTTATATAGGTTTATTAAATATAAAATTTAGAAAAGTCTTTGAAATATTTCAAGACGAATGCAATTACAAAATAAATTAAAATTCGCTGGAATTATAATATTGAAATATAATGAATATTAAACTATGCGGCCTTATTTTATTTGTCTCAACTGTACCTTCCAAAATTGTTTAACAGTTGTCTTTTTTTGGTTACCGCTACTGTACTCTAATAAGATTTTAGCATCAAAGCGGAATCGCTTATACTATATACATACATATAACTTATGTGCTAAATAAATACCGCTAGGGACGCCGCCTGTTACTCCTGTTCTTACTGAAGCTCTGCCCCTGCTCGTTTCTGCAACAATACAGCTTCGTACGTCTGCGTTCTAGCTTATGTTCTGCCGCTGCCTTGAACCTTGCTGTCAAAAAATCCTTTTTTTTTTGTTAAAAATGTTTTTCTTTTAATTTTCCGCGGGGCTCCTATACCACTTCTGTCACCAAATTTGCAGTGACTGTACAGTATATACAATAGAAAACCTTTTCGTGGTAGCTTTCTGAGGGGTGAATAGCGGCCATCTTGGATTTTCAGTGGGAGCAACGCAGTGCAGTATATATTGAGGTAGTAAATACTTAGCAAATTTATTTTATTAAATAACAAAAACTATAAATATTATTGCTTAAATAAAAGGAAATTATTTATTAATGATATATGTATGTATATTTACTAATATTTGATTTAAAAGCCATAGTGTGCAATATTTCGCCCCTAAAAATATCACTTACTGTTATTCAGATATTTATGTAATGAGTTCTTATTAATAAAATGCAGCCCTGTTTTTAGATTTCTCCGTGGTGAGTTTTCTTCTGAATGTATTACAATTGACAGACAGAAAACATAAAACGGTTTGCATTCGTAAGTTTTTGAAATATTATTACCAATAATTTCAATTTAGAAATCCAATCCCAAGATATTTTATATACTGAGAACTCATTTTCCAATTGATGTTTTCTTATAACGGCTAACGATTTGCCAATTTGTATATGT
Source organism: Bactrocera tryoni (assembly GCF_016617805.1). Taxonomy (NCBI): domain Eukaryota; kingdom Metazoa; phylum Arthropoda; class Insecta; order Diptera; family Tephritidae; genus Bactrocera; species Bactrocera tryoni. The sequence goes on along the minus strand of NW_024395977.1, from coordinate 650,485 downwards.
CAAACTACAAATTACCACCCAGAATTGTATCCTGCGTGTTTAAAAATTGCACAAAAAAAACAACTGACATTAAACAACAAGTACTATCCCAATAAAATTGAACAGATATGCAAAGTAATTCAATATAATCACTTAAATAACGTAAACACTTGCATTATTTAATATCTTTTAAAGTGTTGCTCATCAAAATTTAAACTTTATATGTGCTTAAATGCTAACACAACACCCTGATTACCAATGAAAGTAGCAAAAAAAGTGTTACACCGCACCCTAAGATTTTCTAGAGTTGAGTATATGTATGTAAACAAAGCAAAGGTATATTAATGTATATACTGAGGTGACTGTTTGATGACTGTGCTAATGTCCCTTTTGTCAGGTTAGTCCAAGAATGATAGAAACAAGATTGCGCAATGACGAGTTCAAGTTTTATTATTTAATGTGTTTTCATTGCATTATTTGATTTTGTCACTTTGCTGTGTTTGTTTCAACCATATACATTTATGCAAATAAAAAGATTGAATATTTTGTGACCAAGTATCAATTTATTGTCTTATTTAATTTTCTTTTTTTGCTAAGCATATGTTCGATGGTTCGATAGGAGGATGGAGTCATGTGTAGAAGTTCACGCAAGTGAGGAAAGTTCTCTGATCGCCATTCACTTGGGAGTGGCCAGAAACAATTCTTTTACACATGACTCAAGTAGCTCACTACTTTCGGTCTTTGACCAAGTATCCTCTGGGTAGCCTAAGAACATCCGTTCGAAGGCGAGCTAAAGTGAGAAGGCGAAACATCCCCTGCATAGGGTTGTGCGCTGGGTTTGGGACCCGCCACGTAAAAAGCCTACCCCAATGAAAAATGACAAACAGCCTCGGATGAGAGACCCCTCTTTTGATGACGACCATGGCAAACGAAATAAGCACTACGAATTGAGGGCATGCACCTGGAATGTCCGGTCCCTTAATTGCTGGTTGATGTGATAAAGGCTGACATCACCGCCGTCCAAGAAATGCGATGGACGGCACAAGGACAGAGACGAGTAGGTCCTTGTGGCATTTACTACAGTGGCCATATAAAGGAGCGCAAGTTTGGTGTGGGATTCGTGGTGGGAGAGAGACTCCGTCGCCGAGTACTATCATTCACTCTGGTGAATGAACGTCTAGCCACAATCCGCATCAAAGCGAGGTTCTTCAACATATCGCTGATCTGCGCCCACGCCCCGACGGATGAGAAGGACGATGTGACCAAAGATGCGTTTTATGAGTGCTTGGAACGCATTTATGAGAGATGCCCCCGCCACGATGTGAAAATCGTGCTTGGCGACTTTAACGCCAGGGTGGGCAAAGAAGGTATCTTTGGCACTACGGTCGGTAAATTCAGCCTCCACGAGGAAACATCCCCAAATGGGTTGAGGCTGATCGACTTCGCCGGGGCCCGAAATATGGTTATCTGTAGTACTAGATTCCAGCACAAAAAAATTCATCAAGCTACCTGGCTGTCTCCGGATCGAAAAACTACCAACCAGATCGATCATGTTGTGATAGACAGAAGACACGTCTCCAGTGTTTTAGATGTGCGTGCGCTCCGAGGTCCGCCACGATGTCAAAATCATGCTCGGCGACTTTAACGCCAGGGTGGGCAAAGAAGGTATCTTTGGCACTACGGTCGGTAAATTCAGCCTCCACGAGGAAACATCCCCAAATGGGTTGAGGCTGATCGACTTCGCCGGGGCCCGAAATATGGTTATCTGTAGTACTAGATTCCAGCACAAAAAAATTCATCAAGCTACCTGGCTGTCTCCGGATCGAAAAACTACCAACCAGATCGATCATGTTGTGATAGACGGAAGACACGTCTCCAGTGTTTTAGATGTGCGTGCGCTCCGAGGTCCTAACATCGACTCGGACCACTATCTTGTTGCAGCCAAGATTCGCACCCGCCTCTGTGCAGCAAAAAACGCACGCCAACAAACACAAGGAAGGTTCGACGTCGAAAAGCTGCAATCACAACAGACTGCCGAACGATTTTCTACTCGGCTTGCACTCCTGCTCTCTGAGAGCACTCATCAACAACTCGGTATAAGGGAACTGTGGGACGGCATTTCAAACTCCTTACGTACAGCTGCATCTGAAACCATTGGTTTTCGAAAAGTGCAAAAGAACAACTGGTACGACGAGGAGTGCCGCGTCGCAGCGGAGAGAAAACAGGCTGCCTACCTCGCAACGTTACGATCGACCACAACACGTTCGGGATGGGATAGATACCGCGAGTTGAAGAGGGAAGCGAGACGCATTTGTAGACAGAAAAAGAAAGAGGCCGAAATGCGTGAGTATGAAGAGCTTGATAAGCTGGCCGACAGGGGTAATCCTCGAAAATTCTACGAAAAAATGCGGCGGCTTACAGAAGGTTTCAAGACCGGAGCATACTCTTGTAGAACCCCCAAAGGTGATCTAGTGACCGGTGCCCAGAGCATACTTAAATTATGGAGGGAACACTTCTCCAGCCTGCTAAAAGGCAGTGAATGCACAACCCCAGGAGAAGGCGAACCCGATTCCCCAATCGACGACAATGGAGCCGACGTTCCATTGCCCGATCATGAAGAAGTTCGAATAGCAATTACCCGCCTGAAGAAGAACAAAGCGGCGGGGGCCGATGGATTGCCGGCCGAGCTATTCAAACACGGCGGCGAAGAACTGATAAGGAGCATGCATCAGCTTCTTTGTAAAATATGGTCGGACGAAAGCATGCCCAACGATTGGAATTTAAGTGTGCTATGCCCAATCCATAAAAAAGGAGATCCCACAATCTGCGCCAACTACCGTGGGATTAGCCTCCTCAACATCGCATATAAGGTTCTATCGAGCGTATTGTGTGAAAGATTAAAGCCCAGCGTCAACAAACTGATTGGACCTTATCAGTGTGTCTTTAGACCTGGAAAATCAACAACCGACCAGATATTCACCATGCGCCAAATCTTGGAAAAGACCCGTGAAAGGTGAATCGACACACACCACCTCTTCGTCGATTTCAAAGCTGCTTTCGACAGCACGAAAAGGAACTGCCTCTATGCCGCGATGTCTGAATTTGGTATCCCCGCAAAACTAATACGGCTGTGTAAACTGACGCTGAGCAACACGAAAAGCACCGTCAGAATCGGGAAGGACCTCTCCGAGCCGTTCGATACCAAACGAGGTTTCAGACAAGGCGATTCCCTATCGTGTGACTTTTTCAACCTGCTTCTGGAGAAAATAGTTCGAGCTGCAGAACTTAATAGAGAAGGTACCATCTTTTATAAGAGTGTACAGCTGCTGGCGTATGCTGATGATATTGATATCATATCGAAAAGGAGAAACGACTGGCGCGCTGTTGTTAACTCGGCTATAATCGCGTAAGCGGTGTCTACGCCAATTAAGAAGAAGAAGATATGTTCGATTAAGTTTTTATTTAAGGAACGAATCCCAAAATACATTCTTGCTCTGAAAAACAATTCTTTTATTTTCGAGATACATGCCCCTATTGCGGTTTTCAACCCGACTTGGTCGAATTGAAGTTAAGGCAACTCAACTTCAGATCAACCAAACTCTTTTTCGGTATTGCGAACTTCAACTAAGTTCAGTCGAAATATGATTGGCGTTGCCAAACTAAGAAAGGGAAATTTGACAGATAGTGAAACAGCTAAAATTTTGTAAACGACATATTTAAACAATTAAATTCAGTTGTCGCTCACGAAAAAGTGAATAAACATATATAATAAACAATAAATAAAAAATAGATATAAGTTTTGATTTATATTACAATGACGAAAATACTGGGGGCAAAATTGATGTGCTACGTATACGAAAAAGCCTTCGTGATCACTCAAATCCATTGGAGCTTCCAAATGCAAAGTAAGCCATAGTTTTTTCACAATTGAATTGCTTTTTAATAATGTTTGTTGCAGATTCATAAGTTATTTTCGATTAAATAAAGAAGCATTTTGTTTTTTGCTGAATGAGATGAAGGAACATTTCCACAAACGTGTGCGAGGAACGGCCATACCTCCTATATTAAAACTATTTAACATTGGGTTGGCGCAACCTACGATATCTTTAGTAATTAAAGAGGTTCTAAATATAATTGAACAACGTATTTGTGCCCAATGGATTAAAATTCAAATGACTGAGGAGGAGCAAAACGCTTCAAAAACTTCATTTTATTCAAAAAGTGTTTTCCCGGGAGTAGTTGGTTGCATCGACGGGACTCATGTTCGCATAATTACACCAAGAAAAGAAGTGCAACATCTTTATCTTAACAGAAAGGGCTACTACAGTTTAAACGTGATGATTGTATGTATAAAGTCTGAATTATATTAGAAACAAAATGGTATAATTTCTTAAAATTTTTAGCTTTGTGATTATAAAATGTCTATTCGGTATGTGGATGCTAGGCATGCAGGCGCAAATCATGACTCTTTTATTTTCAATGTTAGCTATTTGAAGGTGCATTTACAGAACAACATACAGAATAACACTTGGATCTTGGGTAAGACTTTATCGTATTTATTGCTAAATAAGTGGAGTAATGTAATTTCTTAGGCGACGCTGGCTATCCTCTGCACAAATTTTTAATGACGCCTTATCGCTTGGCGGAAGCTTCTTCACCCCAAGCACGCTACAATACAGTACACTCAAAGGCCCGGAATATTGTAGAGCGGACAATTGGTGTACTCAAGAGTAGATTTTGATGTCTTTTATCTGTACGAGGTTTACATTACACTCCCGAAAAGGCTACGCAATTTGTGAATGCTTGTTGCGCATTGCACAATATTTGCCAACACTTTCAAGTGGAATCTCCGGAAGAAATACCATCTACTTCACATACTACAATGACCAATGATATTTAGGACATAGAAAGAGAAGAAGAGGATACGGCTCGAATAATTCGCAATAATATTATGACTTCCCTCTAAATAATTAAAATATTAAATTTGATTTATTATTTCTAATGTGCTATTTATACAGGCATATATTTAAATTTTATTTAAATAAATTCATTAAATAACAATATCACTTCATTCCAGAATAATTAAAAATAAAATTAAAAAAATATTACTTTGTGTCTTAAATAACCAAAAAAAATTAAAATCTTTGCCAAGATTTTAATTTAGCAATTTTGAGGCGCTGCACCTCAATTTGAATTTATTGTTTCCAAATTGTGGCTTTCCTCTTCCTACTTCTGGAAACTTCTCCATTAACAATTTTTCAAATTGCTTTTTTGTTGCAACTTTATTTTTTCTAAAAATTTATAAAAAATATTAATTAAAATTAATTTAACATTAATTAAAATAGTTATTTGACCCGTCCTCCATTTTTCTTTAATATTTTTTTTGTATTTCACTGCACGAATGTTGAACTTCAACTGCTATTAAGCAGTTGAAGTTTATTTATATACTAGTCAACCCCACTTGCACAGAGTTGAAAACCGCAATACCAAAAAAAGTTGAAGTTCGATCATACTTCAACCGCAATTTTTTTTGACGGATTGAGTTGAAGTTGGCAATACCGAATTTTTAAACTTCGACTGAAATGCAGTTGGGTTGAAAACCGCAATAGGGGCAACAATTTACAAAATTACTTAAATCTAAGTGTTTCTGGACGTAATTTGTACATACATATGAGCCCTTTAAAGCACAAGTGGAGTTATACTTTTTCTTCTGTCGAGATATTAACACTTTGAGCCCCGCGTGCCCACCCGTGGTCATTTTTTTCTGTACCGGTGGACCGCATGCTGACGAAGGGTTGTGCTTTAGTTGACAAGCTGGTTTGTTTGTTTTTGCTTTATTGATTATTTACTTAGTTTTATTGATTTTTTGCGATTGAGGTGACCTTGTGATATTTATTTTTGATAAACCAAATGCATTTTTGTTGTTTTTTTCTTTTTTTTGTGACCACCGGTGGTCACATTGTCCCATAATGAAAATCCACCAATGTCCACTGGTGGTCACATTGTCCCAAATCGTCAAAACGTAAATGTCCACTGGTGGTACACGCGGGGCTCAAAGTGTTAAAGGGTTTGCTAAAAGTTGTATATAAAAATCAATATTGAACTTTTGGACTACTTTTTTCAATAAAACTTCAGAAAAAGGTCTTATTTAACTTAGATTGATGTTTTTGAAACTTTTTGTCCATTAACTCTTGTTTTATCGAGTACCGAAAATTAATTATACCATTTGTGCTGTAAATGGTTTTAAGATTTCATTTAACTTTTAAATAGTTTGAAATCTGTTTAGTTTTCCCATCTAATTTTTCATGTATTATCAATAAAACTTAAATTTATATCATTATTGACAGTATAATAAGTGAAAAAATATTTTTTTATTCATCGTCACTTTCTTGAGATTCTTCCTGAAGTGGGCCAACATCTTCAGCAGTCTCACTAGTAACAAGCCCCTCGAAATAATTGTGGTGTACTGGAGGGATGTATGGCAGCAAGTCCATCATATCTTTCTTTTTTTCTTTTGAAATAGGCCGAGCTCTTGTGTACAGCTTGCCCTGATCAATGACGCAAACATTAACCGGTCGTCCTTTTTTTCCTGCTGCCTTGAAATCCAATGTTGAAAACTGTATTTCTTCAGATAAAGTTTCCTTAACTCACTTTTTGTGTAGCGTATCCATTGCATTTTCAGCCACGATAAAGGTTGGCCTTCACAGTCTTTTTTTCTTTTGGTGATTTTTTTTTTAGAATGTTTTCGACTGACAAAAAATTATCGATCGTCATAACTGTCACATGAAAGGCATTCTTTTTCCTTGACAACGCAATAGTTCTATACCAGTCGTCAGGTGTAAATATTTGTTGCGACTTACCAAAATTTTCAATAGATGCAAAGTCACAGTCATTGGGGAGGAATGAATGTCCACTTTGCATGAACTTTTGGTCCATCATTTCTACATTATTGTCTGGACTTTGGACATATTTCATCAACGTCATAGCGATTTTCCAGTTACGGTTTTGACCTGTGCATGTGTCGCTATACATAACCACATGTTCGGCTGCTGTCGCTCCAAATTTTATGTGTTTTATTAAACACGATGAAATTTCTTGTGAACCTTTAGAGCCATTTACTTCGTCCCAACAATACATGAACCCCATTTTCGTTGTAAGTTCATGGCAACCTAAATTGTATACGTACATATTACGTGTGTAGTAGGCCTGTTAACACACCAATTTCGGGAAAGGCAGGGACTTCTCCAAATCAAAAGAGAATGCATAGTAGCTGTCATTGTTAGCACTTTTTTCAGCATCCGCCTTCATGGAATCTCGGGCTTGTTCTGCCTTCCGTAAATGAAGTTCATTGTTCTGCTTGAGCTTTCTCTTTTCTTCTTCATCTGTTGAGTATTTTACTTTATTAGAAAAAATATCACACTTGACGCAAGTGTCTTTATGTGGGGCGTGAAATTGCAGATTGAACTCGCTGAAGCCCTTGGCTTTCAACGTGCTACTTGTACAGATTGTACAGAAGTCGTATATTTAAGTTCTCGGCTAAATATTTCCTATTTGGGTTGTGTTTTCTTGTGTAGTGAGATTCGTATGAAGGAAAAGCTGAAATATGGGCTCTTACTTGTGCCATTTGTTCATCGGAGGTTTTGTTACCAGGCACCTTCTTACCCCGTTTATCGTCCCCTGGAGGATAACCCATTTTGACCTTCTCCAAAGCTCGCATCATTCTTCCATTTGAGATTTTCAATGTTTCTAAGAAGTACCTCTTGCAAACCTGTTTGGTTTCCCCAGCAACATTACAATAGAACCTATTTGAACTTGTTCGATTCTTCTCAGCGGTGGTTGGCCGAGGACATACCGGTAATATTGGTTTCAAAAGACCACAAATGAATGCATTTTGGGCAGAGAATGTCCCTATTTTCCAAAATGCTTCGAATATTTTTTTTCGTTCTTCTGTTATTTTGTTAAAACACTTTTTGGTGCATTTGCAATCGAGATTGCTAAATTGCTTCTTTGGAATTGGCTTTCCCTTTCTAGTGATGTAAGAGTCTCCCGAATTTCGCTTCCTTTTCCTTTCTTCTCGCTTCCATTCCTTCCTCTGCCTTTTCCGGGCTCTCTTTGGGCTTCCTTCTGCATTTTCCTCTGCTTCACCACTTTCATGAGTACTGGGTCTCCCTTCCTGATCAGCAGCTGCTTCATTGTCCTCTATGGAACCGGGATCATCGACGGCTGAAACCAAAGTTTACGTTCAATTATTTGAGAAAGTATAAACATTAAGACATGAATTAGCATTTTCGATTAAGCACCAAATTGGGTTTTACAACAACAACAAACGAATGAATAAATTTTGCCATTTTTCAGCTTAACACTTAATTCTTAATTTCACTACTGTTACCTTCACCTGAGTCCATCTAAAGAAATTATTATAAAAAAAACACTTAGAATAGGTCTTTCTCCCATGAAATTCACTGCACGAATGGTGAATTTGTCAATTATACCACTTGTGCTGTCAACGAATAGGCGGCAGCATTTACTGCACTAGTAATTTCTGCTTTTTATGAGGTTGCTATGGGAACTAGAAGCTACCATGTTATTGCATTAAATAGAACACATTTTCCTCAATACAGTACCATAGCTAACTCAAAAAAAAAAAAAATGGAGTTATACCACTTGTGCTTTAAAAATGGCTCATATATGCAAATCAGTACCATTTACATCGTCAAATACTGCTTGCAAGGCTCTCATATGCTCCATCATCATATCTGTTGGTTTTGAGAGGCCTCCTTCAGAAAGGTGATCCACCCAAGTATAAGACGAACAATTCTCTGAATTGGCACAAATTTCGGGGTTGTCTTCACCGAGTTTGTGGCAGATGTACCCTGCCAAATTCTTAAGTCCGTCGTTGTTCAGAATCTCCAAGTCACTATTTTTTAAATTGCGTCAGTGGAATTTATATCAACTGACACACGTTGAAAAATATTACCTGCAAAAATAAAATAAACATACATACATGCGTATAAATAAATGGAATAAATTGTTAGTTAAGATTGTTATTTTAATTACGATAATAAACAGTGTAAAAACTTAGTTGTATGTTAGTACATATTTGCATTTGTTAACATCAATACATTTTTATAAAAGAATGTTTTCTGTAGTTTTAGATTTATAATACTACGTACGTTTAATATTTTCATAATTACTGGTTAGATATAAGTAATTTCCTTCCAAATCTGGTGTGTTGTCGACTTCAACATTTCCTTCTTCTGTGATCGCTCCTTCGGTGTGACCAAGTATATAGGAACGCAGCCTATATTTGAACTCCTGCCTGTCTGGGTGATCGTGAAGACCGCCTCTTGACCTGATTATGCCAAAAAAATTTTCCAAAACGTCCTGGTTTAATCGGTAGGTCAAAACATAATCAATTTTGTACCGCTGTCTTAAGTCATCCAGCAGCAATTTCAAAGCATTATTGCTTTGGAGTATACCTGTAAATCATAAGTAAAATCAAAAACTGTAGAAAATCAACTTATCTAAATATATAGCTTGAGTATTACCTTTTTGGAATGGAAGCAACCCATTTTTACCAATGACTCTCATTGATGAAACCATCTCCGTCATCTGTTCCAGTACATTATTTTGCTTGTTCAAAGTCAAACCGTAGGCGTGCAAGCGTTTCCTCACTCCATCTTTGGGCACCATGACATTCATCAGATCAAACCAGTCATTTGTCTAAAAAATGAAAATTTATTATATATGAACACTTTAATTAATATTTTAAATATTACTTACAATTTTGAAAAGTCGATGGCATTCCTCCCAATTTTCGTTATCTAGCAGACCTAAACTAGCGGCTCGAGTTATTGCTTGAGCTATTGTGTGGGAGAACAATTTTGTGGCTAGTTTAACCCTTTGCCTTCCTGCTCCTGTTACAGACAAATGCTTCTGAGAAATTTTGTGCGTGACATGTCGGTCGTTGCAGGTAAGCGAGAGCAGCTTCAGAATAAATTCGAAGAATACATGCTGTTTCCATTTACTTATCAAACCTAAAAGAACAAAGTACATTAGAAAAAATTGACTTCAAGTAAATTAATGAGTTTAATTACCTCTTATCATTGCAATCTGAACGTAGTTAACAGGAGGCAATGTCGAATCAGAGTATCTATCGTAACAGTAACTCTTTCTGATCTTCATTTCATCAAAACTGAGTACACAAATTTTTTGCGCTTGTGTTAGCTCAGTTGCTGCCTTCAACAGTTTCATCACCGGCTCTATGACACCTGGAGCTACGTCAATTTTCTTTGACCACCATTGCAGAGTGCGCACACCTGGAAGAAGAAAGTTGTTTCTCGATATTCGCCGTGGCCAATAGGCAAAGGACCATAAATCTTTCGCAGAACTTTTAAGAAACACACATACTTGTGTAAGAAAAAGATACTTCATCAATATCAATTAGGACTAACATTTCTGTTTCCAAATTTTCTCGTCTTTCTCATCGATGACCTCCTCTCCTGCAGTTTGAGGTGCCTCTCCAACCTCGTCTTCTTGAATTACTTCAACAGGGGCGGTATTCTTCAACGTTGTTTTTAACATCTCTTTTTTAGAACGAGACTCCATTCTTTTCTGCCGTTCATTAGCCTCTGCAGGAGCAGTGGTTAACGTGGGAATAGCGCTAGGTAACAATTTAGTTGGATTCCGCGAACTTAAACCTGCAAGAGTGTTTGGTTATAAAAGTAAAATTATTGTAATCAAAATGCTATAATTACCCATTTCAAAATGCAAGTTTCTTTCGAAGGCTTCTGGCGCGAAGTGCACTTCACAAATGCATGCATTTTTAACATTAATTTTGTCCGTACGACGACAAAAATGAATCCATTGTTTTACTATTGTTTTATCTTTAGGGAAATGGAAAAATCTCCATTTCGTAGCACAATTTTGACCATTATTATTATTGCACCCGAACACTGCAAAATTTCACAATTAATTCAACACTTGAAAACACAATCGAATTCACTTTCAAAAGCGCGGGCGAATAATAAGTCAAGCGTGACGTCAGCAAGAACAGCTGACTGAAAGCAAACATGCGCATTGCGCAATCTTGTTTCTATCATTCTTGAGGTTAGTCCACCCTTTTGTCAGTGTTGTGTGTTGTCTTTGTTCATAAAACCCCAAATGCGTAAGTGTGGTGAGTGTGCGTACGTTAATAGTAGGTGTGTCCGCTACGTGTTGTCCTGTCATTGCATCCCTCATTTATTATAATTGATCAGCTAAGATAAAGTTAAGAATTAAAACTTGATTATTTTACCTAAATATCTTTATTTTCACGTGCAGTTTTTTCTAACTAGATTAAAAGTGTCTTAATTACATTATTCATATTGAATAGTTCATAACATTTTATGTAATATTTATATCTCTTGAATAATAAAGGACTACAGTGTTATGTCACAGTGGTAGATATACATACTTGTCTCAGTAATTAATCATGACATGTCCTAGTTATTGTTCAACTTGCATAACTAGTAATAATCAGTGCCTATTATCGCAGTGTTCAATAATGCAGTTTATGTAAAGCCACGATTGAAACTTTGATGAACTATGTACATACATACATATGTATATTTATAACCTTTCGATATAGGAGTAACTTTATTATTTTCACAAATATTATCTGGCAATTAGACAATTATTATAAAATTATAATATGAATGATATTAATATAAATGGAAATGGAATATTGGGAAGAATCAAATGTAATGAAAATGGGTATACACATCATAGATCTACGCTCCTCTGCAAAATAAATATTCACTGCTTTAAATCATAGAAAATATATTGAAAATGACCCAGATGCTAAGCAAGACTTCCAATAAGGTTATAAGCGCTTTCATCGAGAATTTTGAAGAAAGCAGGGTATCATACATAACTGCTTGGGAAACCGACAAAAATGTATCTCTGTTACAAATAAATATTAAAATATGCCCCCACAGTTTTAGAAGAAAGTTTTTTTTCAATAAAGAAAATTTGTACCTTCTATTAAGCATCGTGGTGCGGGTGAGATGATGTGGGAAAGTGTAACGGCTTGTGCGGTAGAAAACTTTGGATGTCTACTATTGACATTGTTAGACATTCAAATTGCGCTTCCGATGTTACAAATGCTGTATATTCAACAGAGTCTGGACAGGAATCTGATGGTAACAACTAGACATGTCTAAACAAGTAAAATGATTAGCACCAAAAAGTCTAGCAATCTGATCACTGATAAGAGACGACAGGTATTTGTCAAAAACTGTGTTAAGTTCCCCATAATCAATACAAAGTTGATCTGAGCCATTTTTTTCCTTATTTTATTAACTCATATAATTTAACTCGAACTATTTCTGTTTCATCAGGATTGAGCCAATATAGTCGCCGTTGTATCGTTTTGTAAGGATCTATTAACCAATTTTTTTTACCTATATTAACCTTGTACAAGGGATACTATTAATAAATGCTGTAATTTATTTGGTTTATAAAACCAAATGTTATTAACTCAATACAATTTCTTTAAATCCTTACGGGGGTGGGGGATTGGAAGGTTGTACAATTGAGTAAGATTTTTTTTCGGATTTTAATTCAGTATTTTCATCACTTATATTGGGTAGACGGAAAATTCTTTTCGTATTTCTAATCAAACTTAGACTTATTTTTTTATATTTATACACTTTTAAATAAATAAACAAATAAGGACCATTTTGGTCGACAACATTTTGCCATTTTCCGCGGCAGACATTATTCCATTAGTGTAAATCGAAATTTCCAGAACAGAAGCGAGTGAACCATTGTTGCGCTACACGAACTGATACAGCATCGTCTCCGTAAACATCACAAATTTGGCGTGGCATATATGTATGTACATAAATTTAAAATATAGCGATTTTTTTCATTATTTTCACTCATTTTTGAACAGCTGCAACTTTTTTTCAACTTCCCCGAATTTGATTTTTTTGTGGTTAAATGAAGCTTAAAATCTCACTTTTCCAACACTATATGGTATGATACAATGTGATTGGTAGCACTGGAGATATACGACTGCTGCTATTGACAAAATACGAAAAGCCTTTTTCGATTACCCAATATACTCTTTTTGAATGTATGAGTATGAGTGTATAATCTTGATGAGCTTTGGCGAATATCTGTCGTTTTGAAATTTTGTTTTTTTTTTTTTTGAAAAGAGTGGTTTCTTTCTTGAATAATTCGAGCTACAGAACTTAATCGAGCAGGTACAGTCTTTTATAAGAGTGTACAGGTGCTGGCGTATGCCGATGATATTGATATCATCGGCCTCAACATCCGCGCCGTTAGTTCTGCTTTCTCCAGACTGGACAAGGAAGCAATGCAAATGGGTCTGGCAGTGAACGAGGGCAAGACAAATTATCTCCTGTCATCAAACAGTCGTCGCACTCGCGACTTTGCTCTCACGTCACTGTTGACAGTCATAACTTTGAAGTCGTAGATAATTTCGTCTATCTTGGAACCAGCGTAAACACCACCAACAATGCCAGCCTAGAAATCCATCGCAGGATAACTCTTGCCAACAGGTGCTACTTCGGACTGAGTAGGCAATTGAGAAGCAAAGTCCTCTCTCGACGAACAAAATCCAAACTCTATAAGTCACTCACAATTCCCGTCCTGCTATATGGTGCAGACGCCTGAACGATGACAACAACTGATGAGTCGACGTTGCAAGTTTTCGAGAGAAAAGTTCTGTGGAAGATTTACGGTCCTTTGCGCGTTGGCCACGGCGAATATCGCATTCGATGGAACAATGAGCTGTACGAGATATACGACGACATTGACATAGTTCAGCGAATTAAAAGACAGTGGCTACGCTGGCTAGGTCATGTTGTCCGAATGGACGAAAACACTCCAGCTCTGAAAGTATTCGACGCAGTACCCGCCGGGGGAAACAGAGGAAGAGGAAGACCTCCACTCCGTTGGAAGGACCAAGTGGAGAAGGACCTGGCTTCGCTTGGAATATCCAATTGGCGCCACGTAGCGAAAATAAGAAACGACTGGCGCGCTGTTAACTCGGCTATAATCGCGTAAGCGGTGTCTACGCCAATAAAGAAGAAGAAGATTTCTTCCTTGATATGCGTCCAAGTCTAGATGCCCAATGATTGATTGATATCATCTGCTACCTGCCGTGATGATTTAAAGGGATAATTTTTGGCGATTCTTACTATAGCAGTGTCTATACGCGCATCTGTTTTATGGGATCTTGGCCTCCGAATTCTGCCTTTGACCAATACTTGGGAATTCTCCGTACATGATTTGATTGCGTTGTGTACTTTTTTACGAGAAAATTCCATTAGTTTAGCAATTTCGGTCTCTTTTTGCCCTTTTTTTATACATGTTCCAAATTATTCCCCTTCTATTGTAGTATGCTTTCCGGATCCTATTTTACAAGGTGCGGTTCAAAGTAAACAGGACTTTTTGAATCTAGCGGCGTCAACTATATGTCGACTGATGCGTTAGAATCTTCTACCTTTATCGATTGTCCAGTGAGATTTTCATGACATTTCATCGATTGGAAGTGAAGTTATTGCGTTTTAAGTGTCAGTATGTTTGTGTTGTTTCAAAGTGGTCGTGAGGACTTAAATGACGGTCAACATGTGGGCTAATCAAAATCCGTGATCATCGGAAATTCCATCGAAACTGTGGGTGAATTCATCAAAAATCAGCCGAAATCATCATTGAAATTCATGGAAATGGAATTGAACATCTCCAAATCATCGATTTATCGCATTTTGACCGAACATTGGGCTTATGAAAGGTGTGTGCACGGTTTGTTCTGCACAAATTGACTGACGACCAAAAATTTCTCAGAATCCAACATTCGAAGGACATCTTGTGACCGATTATTTGACCAAAAATCACCTTTTAACCATTAACCACTCGCCGTATTTTCCCGTGCGACTTCTTCCTTTTCGGAAAAATGCATTTGCCCATGAAAGGAAAGCGTTATGCAGACGTAGATGCCATTCAAAAGGCTTGCACCGGCATACGGCAGTGCGAATAAAAAAACAATTACAACTAAAGTGCTCGTATTGTCTTATCTTCATCTACTAACAAAATCTTGCAAATTGTTGGTTTTATTGTTGTGTGGAAGCCTTTTTACTTATTGACCATACCGACCAACGAGATAAAACACTTGTTCGACATGCTTTTGGACCGTGCAAAAAGCTGTTCAGTACAAGCAGAAGAGGACTATTTTAAATAAAATAAAATGATTTTGCCGAAAAAACCATTTGTTCTGTGTTTTCTTAG
The DNA here is from genome assembly GCF_016617805.1 of Bactrocera tryoni. Classification (NCBI taxonomy): domain Eukaryota; kingdom Metazoa; phylum Arthropoda; class Insecta; order Diptera; family Tephritidae; genus Bactrocera; species Bactrocera tryoni. The sequence goes on along the minus strand of NW_024395977.1, from coordinate 635,209 downwards.
TCCTTGTATATTATTTTTTTCACTGAAATAGTTTTAATTATTTATTTTTCAACAACACAAAAAATTATGTTCTAAATTAAAATCTGCGCGAGTACTACTTCTGCGAAGTAAGCTGAGCCATTTACATATGTGTCCACTAAAAATCAGCATTGACTACGCGTAATTGATAACGGTAAACAAAAGCAAAACATGACGGAATATTTGGGCAGTACATTACAACTTTAGTACAGCAGCACCAAACTGAATGCAAAATTTTTAAATTTTAAACAACGTTAACTTAACCCTGGTCGAGATCAATGGTCTGATACACTTAGTCGAGACCAATGGTGCTTGGCTAGGCCAAGTGGTGTTTACATACATTTGTATGGAAATACGTGTTGTATTTACGCTCATATATGTACAATATAGATACATTTTTGAAATTTCTTACCTCTCGATTTGGTTGAAATCAAATTGACTGCCTTGTTCAGGCTTGGCGTGGAAAGTTAATTTTTTCTTAACCTCTAACCTTAAACGCTCTAGCGGCTAAAGTATTTGACCTAGGTGGGTGAAATAAATTGCACCGGTTAGGTAATTAAAAGAGCTTTCAGGAAATGTATAATTCGCCCCCAAGGCCCCGGGGGCGTGGCAATAGGCGAAAATGGGTTTTTGTTTCACTACAGTTGGGGGGGTTAGTTGACCCCTGGGGCTTTCAGGAAAGCCCTCAACCTCCCCTCTCTCCCTACCAGGGGCGTGGCAGTAGCGTTCACAAAAAATGTAACATTTTGAGAAAAATTACATTTTTTCTTAACCCTTTAAAACGCTTTAGCGGCTAAAGTATTTGACCTAGATAAACATACAAACATGAACAAAGCGAACATAAAAACAGATAAATCAACCGTGCGAAGTGATAGAAACATAGCAAAGTTCTTATATTTTCATACAAAATATATGGGGTCTAGCCAAGCACCATTGGTGCACTAAGGTGTAATATATCCTTTTTTCGTCCTTTTCGATACTATATCCTTGAATTTTTTTTCTGAATTCTATAGACAATAAAGTTCTAGGAAGCCACCTGGAAGCGCAAGTCGTTTGCTACACTCTTAATTTATTTAAATAACATTTAAAAACAAAATATGCCTGGCCAGACCCGAGGGTCTCGATGAGGGTTAAACAAAGCATTTATATGAAATTCAACTTTGTGCCATTTATTTGTCCATAGCTGTATATAGAATATTATTATATAAAATTTGACAAAACTCACCAAACAGAATTGTGCTCCTGCTTCTGCTGCTGTAGATGTCGTATGTAATTGAAGATTTTTAAAGTGAGAGACATAGGAATTAATTAAATTACAAATATTTTCAAAATTTTCCTTACTTTTTTCGCTTTAGATATTGTATGCTGTAATGGAATTAAATTATTAATTTAAAATATATTTAAAAAATACAAATTTCTGCACTTACCTTTCTTCGTGCTAAAAATCCAAATGGTTCGGTTTTTTTAAGAGCCCTACAAAAGTTTTTTAAAAAAAGCAAAAACTTTATTCCTGTGAAAGTAGTGAAAAGTTGTTTGCATGGCCACCATAGGCACGCTTGCATAAGTCCAGACGCTGATTTAAATTTTTGACGGTTTTCAAGCATAAAACGGCCGATACTGCTGCAACTTCACGTTCGATATTCGTACGAAGATCATTAATCGTCGAAGGCACTGACCGTAGACTTGACGTAGCCCCACAGGATATAGTCTAACGGCGTCCAATCGCACGACCTAGGTGGCCAATTGACTGGGCTATTTCGTGAGATAACACACAAACTTGGGTTTCAATAAATCCTTGGAAAATTCGCTGCGTGGCACCGTCTTGTTAAAAACCACATGTTGTCCAAGCTCGTATATCAAATTCGGACAAAAAATATTTGGTTATCATTGAGCGGTAGAAATTCCCATTCACATTAACGTGCCGGTCTTGATCATCACGGAATAGGTACGGCCCAATGACGCCGCCGGACCATAAAGCGCACCAAGCCGTGATTTTTTCGGGATGCAATGATGACTCTTAGAGTACGTACAAACCATTTTTGTTTTATTTAAAAAAAAACTTTTGTAGCACCCTTATTGAAAAACACGCTCTTAAAGTTGAAGTCACTAACTCCGAATTTCGGAAGTAAATAATGTCGACTCGTTATTGGATCGTATATCTTTCCATGATAAAATGGCAAACCGTACTCAAGAGAAATGTCAAAACAACGGAAAAAAATATTGCATCGGTTTACTTTTGTAGCTTCCTATTGAAAAACCCTATACTTAACGTTTCTGGTTGCGAAATTACTTTTGTCGGTAATTCATTTACTTCCATCATAATTGCTTTAAAGATGCTTCAATCAACTTTTGTGTGTGATATTGTGGTGGAGGTGCAAGAAAAATGTCTTTGTAAGCTTCGTCTACTTCCTATTTTTAATTCTAGTATGCCCTTCGATGGAATGTTGAAGAATTATTTTGAATTACTGCATTCGATATCTATATTTCCATTTGAAAAAGATAATATAAAGCCAAACTACTATGACCAGGTTGCAATCTTACTCTGTATAATGTTGTCGTTTTGATCACTATCTTGTTATGTATTATAATTCCTTTTCCTCTTATGATGTTGTACACATTTTTTAGTGTTTCATCTTTTTGGACTCTTAAAAATTTCAACTTAGGAGGTAGCTCGTTGTTGATTTTGAATATTTCCTCTTTTGGAAACTCGTGAGCAGATTCACCAGAGGTATATCAATATATTCGAAATTATCTACAACAATATTTTAAAACAAAAATAATTTATCACATAAACATTTGGAAATATAAAACAATAATACCAAATTAAAAAACATTCAATTAATTTTCGCGCAAAAATTCTCCTCCGCACATCTAAAGTGGATATCAGCTGTTTCTGTCGCACGGCAAACCAGCTGTTTACGCAGAGTTGTAGGTAAGGCAGTTTCTTTTACTTAACGTAACCACAATTTAATAAGATCGTGATGGACATACAAACCCCGCCTCCCGGTGGGGGAACCGAATGTAACCAAATAGGTATGTTGCTCGAACGCATTAAGAAAATAGAAACATTGAACAATGAATTGAGAAATGAAAGTATCGCATTTTAAACTTCAAACGAAAAACTTCAAAACGAAAGGCTAAAGAAATCGCAAACAAAATATACTTGTACAAATGAAACGTCTTCTTCTTCATCAAAATCGACCTTTGTAGCCGAAATAGACGAAGAAGATCTCGAAAAAAAAAAAAAAATGGTCTATTAAAACAAAAGTAGGGAAAGTAAGAAACGCAAAGAAGATTCTTCACCGGATGTAACATTAAAGTCTCCGAGTCCGGATGAAACAGCAGAAGGTGAAATAGCTACAAAAGTAAGTAATCGCCCTCCGCCAATTATAATATCGGGAAATTTTAACTATCCCTTGAACGCATAAACGCAGATGTTAAAAAATCTTACACACTCAAGCTCACTGGCCCAAGTTGCTGTAAAATAAATCTTTCAGATAGTTCTGATTATAGAATACTTACAAGGGAATTAAACGAATCGAAAATTCCTTGATACTAGTACGAGGACAAGCAATTCCGTGATAAACGCGTAATGGTAAAAGACCTTCATCGCTCATGTGAGCCTGAAAGTATTGCCACAGATCTTCAAAAGCAAGGGTTTAAAGTTACGAAGGTCTTAAACAAACTTCAATATAAAACAAAAATCCGTTAAATATGTTTATAGTATGCTTCGAATCTACAGAAAACATTAAGGAGATCTACGAAATCAAACATATTTTAAATTCTGTCATTAAGCTCGACCCCATCAAGCCATCGAATCTTGTGCCGCAGTGTAAATCCTGTCAGGCGTTCGTTCACACTAGAAGCTTTTGTTGTTAACCACCGAGGTGCGTGAAGTGCGCCGGAAGTCATACAACTCTAAGCTGCACAAAACTTGCCGAACTAACGCCAAAATGCTGTAACTGATAATGATGTGAACTGGCAAAGCAACTTCAAAAAATTAAAAACTTAAGTACAACCGCTTCCACTGCGCCTCAGACTCAAGTGACTAATGTAAATCATCAATCTGGAAAGCCCTCATTTGCCAGCATAACTAAAAGTGCTAATAAAGTAAAAAAATACAAATGCAATTGGCGATATTACCGGTAATTTTTCATTAATTCTCAACAAGCTTAATAAGCTAGAAGAACAAAATAGACTTACCCACAAACGTCTTACTCAACTGGAGCGACAGAAAATCGAAAGTAAGGCGCAAAAATTAAACCGATAAAAATTATGACCTGAAATGCAAATGGCTTGCTCAAACGTAGTAAAGAATTAGAGACATACTCCATGTTGAAAAAATTGATATTTATATCAGAAACTCATTTTACAAATGAGACTTTCGTTAGATTCAAAAACTACAAGACGTATTGCTCGAACCACCCAAATTACAATGCGAGAGGAGGGAGTGCCATAATTATCAGAGATAATATTCCCCACTACGAAGAAATTAATATAAGTGTCCCAGAATTCCAAACCACGTAAATATCGGTTGAATCTAGTTTCGGAAAAATAACTATTACCGCAATATATAGCCCACCTAGATACAATATCGAAATGGAATTGTACACAGAACTTATGTATATTAAAACATCATGGGAAATTCATCATGAGTGGTGATTTTAACTCGAAACACTCCCAATGGGATTCAAGAGTTACGACACCGAAAGGGAGAGAGCTATTTAAAGCTGTTATGGCCACTGGATGCGACTTCATGTCTACTGGCAAGCCGACTTACTGGCCTTCCGACACAATAAACTTACCTGACTTGATCGACTTTTTCACCACTCGACAAATATCCAAGACCTTCATTACCATGGAATTCGGAGATATTGAGAAGCCTCGTCATATCGTGCAATCTCACTGTCGCCTATTTTGTCCAAACTACTTCAAGTTGAAAGAAGACTTCTGTACGCAATTGGAGAAAAGGGCCTTATACCGATTCATCAATTTGGATTTAGATCGCAACATTTCACAATCGATCAGGTTCATCGAATAACAGATATAACAGAAGATGTGATGGAAAAGAACAAAATTGCATAGCTGTTTCTCTTGACTTATCCCAGGCGCTCGATAGAGTATGACATACATGGCTTACTTCATAAATTAAGACTTCTCTTTCCACAGCATCTAAGTGAACTATTTGCCTCTGACCTGAGTAACCGCTACTTCCAGAATAAAGCAGGACAATCATATACTAAGTTACAGCCAATAAAAACGGGTGTACCCTAAGGAAGTATCCTGGGGCCACTCTTATACATTTTGTTTACTAGCGATATGCCTACGCCCCCAAACTGCACAATCGCCACATTTGCAGATTTGTAATGATGTAGGTCATTACTACTGGTAAAAATGTAGTAGAGTCGTCGAACAGAATGCAGTCTTCAATTTACCTATGTAATTATAGAATGGACACAAAACTGGAGCATTACTCTAAACGAGTTGAAGTCTATACACAAAGTCTATATACAAAGGTGCCTTATATATTGGAAGGATTGAAGTAATCCCGTACTCGTTAAAGTGGAAGAGGCACATCCAAAGAAAAGTTGCAGAACTAAAACTAAAAACAACAAAATAAACTGGTTAATCGGCAAGAAATCACCCCTAACAACCTTAAATAAAATCCTAGTCTGCAATCAAACGTTAAAGCCCATTATTCATCGAAGCAGTGCAAAGATTCCAAAACAAATTACTGCTAAAAATTGAAAATGCCCCTTGGTATATACGAAATTCAGACCTACATCGGATCTTCACATAAAAATGATTCGGGAAGTCATTCAGGAAACGGCATCGAAACATGGCACAAGGTTACAAATCACGTAAACTCTGAAGGCCGACAACTAGGAGAGACTAGAAATGGCAGGCGCAGATTGAAAAGTATAACGTTTCATGACCTTCTAAGTAAATAACAAATATTATAATATTTAGTTTTTGAAACAAAGTTTAGTTTTTGAAAAAACTTCTTAATAGAGCTTTTATTGTTTTGTCACTAGTTGCAATTTGAATGAAATGTAAAACCATATCTTTGTTACGTTTCAATAACAAAAAAAATATATATACAGGGGACCAATAAAGTTTACATACACCTAGTTCTATAAAATTACGACACGTTTATTTGTTTTAAAATGAATAGATTTTGTGGTTTTTTTCTATCCATTTCAAGATATGTATATTTAACATTAAATATAGCATATCAATAAATTTTTTTTTACACAAATTAAAAAAATTAATGTTAAACCTTAAAATGCGCCTAATTCATATAAAAAAAGGTTGCGTATACCAATGATTATTTATATAAATCAAAAGTAATTACAATAGTTTAGCGGTTTTTGGCCCACATTTTGTTGCAATTATTGTCCCTAGACGTCGACGTATGCTTCCCGCATATTTTGACCCAATAAGTCGATGATCCATTTTTTTGGCCTTATTTTGAAGAAATTCGATGTTTTCGAATACAATTTTCCAAAAAGTTCCAGATATTTTGAATAGAATTAATGTCTGTTGATTGCTGAAGCTATGGATTTACATATTTTTAATTCCATAATAACCATTCACGTCCAAGATAAGTTGTGTGTTTTGGATCGTTATCCTGTGGTAAATAGAAATGGCAATATAGGATGATATAATGTTAATAATAGGCTTTTTTTTCAACACCTTGCTACTTTTTATCTGCCATATTTCATTATGGAAATCCAAATTTTGTTGCATCTTAATTACAAGTTTTTGCAAATTCAATTCCTTTACGGTTAGATAATTTGATGTAAATTTTTTTTTGAAGTTTGTGAATAGTATTACTTACGTTACCACTCTACTTAGTTTTCCTAGATCCGAAAATGTTCCTCTTGATGCTATATCTGCTGGATTTTCGCTTGAGTTTATGTACCGGAATTATCTTATTGATTTCGTTTACTCTGCTGCGTACAAACTTTTCTTTGTTGTTTTTATTTCCATGCAAGTGTAACAATCGAAACATTTCATGCGCATACATACATACATATGTATTTTGCATTGTAAATTCAGTGATAGGGTTTACCTTGCATTTAGCTAACAACAGTGTGATCTGCTAACCCATTTTGGCATGTACATACATATATACATATATATTGGTATATTTTCTCCACATCGCCAGTCATCTTATAACGATAGATGCGCTCCTTCCTGTACGATAATATCTACAACTTTTTGTAATTTCGGGCCGACTACATAGCATTACGCCATTCAAACTGAAACCGTTTGTTGTTTTTGCTGTTGTGTCAAAAAAAAACACAGTTTTTGTGGTACTTTCTACTTTAATTATAACTTGATTGGGCAAATAATATTTCCCTTGACCCATCTTTATAACTTCCTCTTATGTCCCATCGCTACATATTCTCGCATAATTTTTAGAGTAGTTTTTGAGGTCCGTTTTTACATAAAATATTTAAATAATATTTCCCTTGACCCATCTTTATAACTTCCTCTTATGTCCCAACGCTAGATATTCTCGCATAATTTTTAGAGTAGTTTTTGAGGTCCGTTTTTACATAAAATTTCTTTTCCGTGCTGATAAGTCATGCAACCGCTGACTCTTGGACTCTCCAAACTCTTTTTTTTTTAAATGATATGGCTACTACAAATCGTTGATCTATTAAATCTCGTGTTGTCGTCTGTGTATAATTCTCCTCGCTGATGACATCTGGTTTAGGCACCTATTCATCTTTTCCTTTTCCCAGAATCGTTACAAATCATCTAATTTAAATGCCGTTATTGCTGATACTTTTTTATTTTTGGATCTTTCGATATAACGATTCGATATATAATACGATCCAACCCAGTATTGCTGCTTGTCCTAATAATCCATCAACTTTTGTGATACCTTACTTCATAACTTACTTTATGTCAGCTCCAATTACCACATCAATACGACCTGGTTTGTTGAATTGTGGATCCGCTGGTATTTTATTTCTCCATATACAAATTATTTCTCAAACTTCTTCGTTGGAAAGGTTTTGTATAACTTAGATAATATCAGGGCTGTTTCTGTTTCTGCTATAGACTCACTAACAAATCTGGGTCTTATATCAAGTTGAGCTTTATGGCGCGAAACTTATACGAATTCTTCTGAGGCACCGGTTATTCAGGTTACTGCCTTTATTAATCCTAGAATTTGAACAGCTTCCTCTGAAATAAGATTGACAGACGGCAGCGTTAATCCGGATTAACTGCATTAATCGGGATCAATTCAGGAGGTAATGAAGAAGATTTATGTTATGATGATATGATGCAGTTTTAAAACTAACGTGTTGATATGTTTTTGTAATAAAAAATGGCATTGTAATAATTGGTAAGCTAACAACTGCAATGTTTACCTTCTATCCATTTTCATTGAAAATGTTATAAAAATTACAATCAGCTGTTTTCGATAGTTTCGAATTCGCATAGCTGCCATCTGTCACCTACAAATATTGATCTGATTAAGTTCGCAGTTAATCCAGATTAACGCTGCCTTCTGTAAAGGCTATTAGTTTACAAAAAATCCTTTTATAATTGCGGTTGATAAAAAAGTCTCTTCTGATTTTTACTTGATCATATTTGACGATTTGACCACTTGTTTGCCTCATGCAGTTAAGTATTGTGTATTTTCTAGTATACTCAACATTTCCATGTTCTAAAGCAACATTTTGTTGCGTGTTGTTTTAAGCATAGCTGCGTTTTACGTACCAGCTCCAATTGACGTTCGACATATACATATGTATACAAGTACATATGTATTTTTAATTTTTCGTATCGAGATACATATATCATCCCTTGAATTTTTTTTTTCAAATTTATCGAATATTTATTTTTACCGCTTATTTGGTTTTCCTTTCTGGAAAATTATCTTAACACCAGCTGTGCTAATACATCTTGTAATGTTCCTTTTCTCTTTATTATGGATACGCATTCATTCAAAGCGTCCAGGAACTTTTTCATTTTATAAGCTGACTCTTCGATCAGTGGAAAAAGTGGATGTGATCCTGCCATCTAATTGGTTTAATATACATACATATGTCGGAGTGGTATTACTTGCATTTTGTGTGTCAGTGTACATGCGTATGTCGGAATGCTAATATTTTGTAGGCAACTGTATGTGCCACAGCGTCGTTTGAAGTAGGCGACGCATTGGCGGCATATATTACGGTACTGTTTAAATGAGTTAAGCCTCTGCCCACTCTACCCGGGAAAAACTGGCGCATCCTAGCTAGGCACAACACCAATACACCACACCTGGGGATATTTTGGATTTCACCACAGCAGATGTCAAAAGGATTGGATCATCGCTATTATTTTCAAAACCTTCCGCATATTTACATCGTTCGGATGAATCTTGCGCGATGCGTTCAACATTTCATTCAACCGGGATCCTTCACGTCTTTTTTTCTCATCTTGTCTCCATGCCGTGGAATTTCAATCGCACGTTTGCATGTAGCGAGTGCATTTACATTTTTTAATACACAAATCTAATGTTTAAATGTAAAATATCAAAGTTACCCGTTTGTAATTAAGTTCATATATGTACACTCAAACTAACAACAGTATTTTTTCTTGCCCCCGTTTATTAAGGTACTATAGATTGTGAATGTGCAAATAAGCATAGTAGTAGGAATATAGAAACTGTTACTGAGTGAGGTCTGGTCGTATTCTGCGAACAGAGAGAAAAGAGGCAGGAACCGTTACCTACTTTTAGAGCATTGAAGGGGTGCGCAATATTTAGGCGCAATGTCCTCGCAGAATTAGTTCGAAAAGTGATATCGATCAGATCAGAACTTGCTGTGCTTAATAAAAATGTGAAGTGATGTTATTATACTATAGTAAGATACAAGTTTAAAGTGATAAAAAAAGAGTGTCTACGAATGAAATCTCCGACACATATGTATATAACCTAAACCACTAAAACTACAACAATTCGCCTAACGAAATTACTATAAAAACTCTACCGACAATGTGAAAATAGATGAAATATGATGATAACCCAGCCCTCCCCATATAACGATACTGTTACAAACCACTAAAAGTATTTTTATAATATCTTCGATAAAAATGGATATATGATAAACATTGCGGTTGTTAGCCGGTAAATTTTTACAAAACCATTTTTATTACAAAAACATATCAACACGCTATTTTTAAAACTGCATTATAACATAAAACTTCTTGTCTTATTATTAAGCGCCCTATACACTACACCAGCAAGCTGGCGCAATCACGTGATGGTGCCAACAACTTGAAACATACACTACAAAAACATAAATTGCATGTACGTATGTATGTGAAAAAGTCGTTATGGAGGGAGACATAATTTGTGCAGGAATTATTATCGCTATTGTCTTGAAAAAAAAAACGAAAAAAATTAAAGAAAAAAGCGTGTTTGGATTAAGGATGGTTAAAAGACAAACATGAATTAGACATTTCTAAACTTTTAGGAGGATGGTGTCATGTGTAGAAGTTCACGCAAGTGTGGAAAGTTCTCTGATCGCCATTCACTTGGGAGTGGCCAGAAACGATTCTTTTACACATGGCTCAAGCAGCTCACTACTTCCGTTCTTTGACCAAGTATCCTCTGGGTAGCCTAAGAACATCCGTCCGAAGGCGAGCTAAGGTGAGAAGGCGAAACATTCCCTACAAGGGTTGTGCGCTGGGCTTGGGACCCGCCACGTAAAAAAACAATACCAATGAAAACGTTGAAACAGCCTCGGATGAGAGACCCCCCTTTTGATGACGACCATGGCAAACGGAATAAGGACTACGATTTGAGGGCATGCACCTGGAATGTCCGGACCCTTAATTGGGAAGGTGCCGCTGCGCAGCTGGTTGATGTCCTCGCAAAAATAAAGGCTGACATCACCGCCGTCCAAGAAATGCGATGGACGGGACAAGGACAGAGACGAGTAGGTCCTTGTGGCATTTACTACAGTGGCCATATAAAGGAGCGCAAGTTTGGTGTTGGATTCGTGGTAAGAGAGAGACTCCGTCGCCGAGTACTATCATTCACTCCGGTGAATGAACGTCTAGCCACAATCCGCATCAAAGCGAGGTTCTTCAACATATCGCTGATTTGCGCCCACGCCCCGACGGAAGAGAAGGACGATGTGACCAAAGATGCCTTCTATGAGCGCTTATGAGAGCTACCCCCGCCACGATATCAAAATCGTGCTTGGCGACTTTAACGCCAGGGTGGGCAAAGAAGGTATATTTGGCACTACGGTCGGTAAATTCAGCCTCCACGACGAAACATCCCCAAATGCGTTGAGGCTGATTGACTTCGCCGGGGCCCGAAATATGGTTATCTGTAGTACTAGATTCCAGCATAAGAAGATTCATCAAGCTACCTGGCTGTCTCCGGATCGAAAAACTACCAACCAGATCGATCATGTTGTGATAGATGGAAGACACGTCTCCAGTGTTTTAGATGTGCGTGCGCTCCGAGGTCCTAACATCGACTCGGACCACTATCTTGTTGCAGCTAAGATTCGCACTCGCCTCTGTGCAGCAAAAAACGTACGCCAACAAACACAAGGAAGGTTCGACGTCGAAAAGCTGCAATCACAACAGACTGCCGAACGATTTTCTACTCGGCTTGCACTCCTGCTCTCTGAGAGCACTAGTCAACAACTCGGTATAAGGGGACTGTGGGCCGGCATTTCAAATTCCATACGTACAGCTGCAACCGAAACCATTGGTTTTCGGAAAGAGCAAAAGAACAGCTGGTACGACGAGGAGTGCCGTGTCGCAGCGGAGAGAAAACAGGCTGCCTACCTCGCAACGTTACGATCGCCCACTACACGTGCGGGATGGGATAGATACCGAGAGTTGAAGAGGGAAGCGAGACGCATTTGCAGACAGAAGAAGAAAGAGGCCGAAATGCGTGAGTACGAAGAGCTTGATAAGCTGGCCGACAGGGGTAATGCTCGAAAATTCTACGAAAAAATGCGGCGGCTTACAGAAGGTTTCAAGACCGGAGCATACTCTTGTAGAACCCCCAAAGGTGATCTAGTGACCGGTGCCCAAAGCATACTTAAATTATGGAGGGAACACTTCTCCAGCCTGCTAAAAGGCAGTGAATGCACAACGCCAGGAGAAGGCGAACCCGATTCCCCAATCGACGACAATGGAGCCGACGTTCCATTGCCCGATCATGAAGAAGTTCGAATAGCAATTGCCCGCCTGAAGAACAACAAAGCAGCGGGGCCCGATGGATTGCCGGCCGAGCTATTGAAACACCGCGGCGAAGAACTGATAAGGAGCATGCATCAGCTTCTTTGTAAAATATGGTCGGACGAAAGCATGCCGAACGATTGGAATTTAAGTGTGTTATGCCCAATCCATAAAAAAGGAGACCCCACAATCTGCGCCAACTACCGTGGGATTAGCCTCCTCAACATCGCATATAAGGTTCTATCGAGCATACTGTGTGAAAGATTAAAGCCCACCGTCAACAAACTGATTGGACCTTATCAGTGTGGCTTCAGACCTGGAAAATCAACAACCGACCAGATATTCACCATACCCCAAATCTTGGAAAAGACCCGTGAAAGGAGAATCGACACACACCACCTCTTCGACGATTTCAAAGCTGCTTTCGACAGCACAAAACGGAGCTGCCTTTATGCCGCGATGTCTGAATTTGGTATCCCCTCAAAACTAATACGGCTGTATAAACTGACGTTGAGTAACACCAAAAGCTCCTTCAGGATCGGGAAGGACCTCTCCGAGCCGTTCGATACCAAACGAGGTTTCAGACAAGGCGACTCCTTATCGTGCGACTTCTTCAACCTGCTTCTGGAGAAAATAGTTCGAGCTGCAGAACTAAATAGAGAAGGTACCATCTTCTATAAGGTGTACAGCTGCTGGCGTATGCCGATGATATTGATATCATCGGCCTCAACACCCGCGCCGTTAGTTCTGCTTTCTCCAGGCTGGACAAGGAAGCACAGAAAATGGGTCTGGCAGTGAACGAGGGCAAAACGAAATATCTCCTGTCATCAAGCAAACAGTCGTCGCACTCGCGACTTGGCTCTCACGTCACTGTTGTCAGTCATAACTTTGAAGTTGTAGATAATTTCGTCTATCTTGGAACCAGCGTAAACACCACCAACAATGTCAGCCTGGAAATCCAACGCAGGATTGCTCTTGCCAACAGGTGCTACTTCGGACTGAGAAGGCAATTGAAAAGTAAAGTCCTCTTTCGACGAACAAAAGCTAAACTCTATAAGTCGCATAATTCCCGCCCTGCTATATGGTGCAGAGGCTTGGGCGATGACAGCAACCGATGAGTCGACGTTACGAGTTTTCGAGAGAAAAATTCTGCGAAAGATGTATGGTCCTTTGCGCGTTGGCCACGGCGAATATCGCATTCGATGGAACGATCTGTACGAGATATACGACGACATTGACATAGTTCAGCGAATTAAAAGATAGCGGCTACGCTGGCTAGGTCATGTTGTCCGGATGGATGAAAACACTCCAGCTCTGAAAGTATTCGACGCAATACTCGCCGGGGGAAGCAGAGGAAGACCTCCACTCCGTTGGAAGGACCAAGTGGAGAAGGACCTGGCTTCGCTTGGAGTATCCAATTGGCGCCACGTAGCGAAAAGAAGAAACGACTGGCGCGCTGTTGTTAACTCGGCTATAATCGCGTAAGTGGTGTCTACGCCAATTAAGAAGAAGAAGAAGAAGACACCACTTGCCGCCGAGTTTACAACAACGTGCCAATCATCCTCTTCTCCCGGCGGGAGAAGAAACTTGTAAAGTCTCTTCGTCCATGCCTCTGCACCAAATAGTAGGGCGGGGATGATGAGTGAATTGTAGAAATTGTTCTTTATTCATTAAGACAGGACTTTACTTCTCAATTGCCTACTCCGTCCGAAGTAGAACCAGTTAGAGTTATTCTGTGTTGAATTTCGAGGCTGACAATGTTGTTGGTGTTAATATTGGTTCCAAGATGCTCCGCCGCCGAATTTGAATGGTTCGACCGGCAATTCATCAGCCCCCCCCCCGCTTTGTTGTTATTCAAACACGTAACTGCTATTCGAACTTTTTCATGGTCGGACATTAGAACGTCCGAAATGTCATCGGTAGTGGAATCGGGTTCACAATATTCTGGTGTTATGCTTTCGCTGCCATTCGGCAGGCTGGAAAATTGTTTCCTCTATAACCCGTCTCTAGATCACCTCTGCGAGGTCTGCAAAAGTATGCTCCGATCTTGCATCTCGTTTCCCTCTTCAACTCTCAGTATCTATCCATCCGTCGACACGGCACTCCTCATCGTACCAGGTATTTTTTTCCCTTTTCCGAAACCAATGGTTTCGTTTGCAGCTGTACGTATATAAGGAGCTTAAAATGTAGTCCCACAATTCCCTTATACCGAGTTGCTGATGAGTGCTCTCAGAGAGCAGGAATGCATGTCGACTAGAAAATCGTTCGGTTGTTTGTTGTGATTGCAAGTTTCTCTATGTCGAACCTTCTTTGTGTTTGTTGACGTGCGTTTTTTGGTGCACAGAGGCGGGTGCGAATCTTGGCTGCAACAAGATAGTGGTCCGAATAGATGTAAGGACCTCAGAGCGTACGCACATCTAAAACACTGTAGACTTGTCTTCCGTCCATCACAACATGATCGATCTGGTTGGTGGCTTTTCGATCCGGAGACAGCCAAGGTATCTTGATGAATTTTTCTATGCTGTAATCTAGTACTACAGATAATCAAATTTCGGGCCCCAGCGAAGTCGATCAGCGTCAACCCATTTAGGGAAGTTTCATCGTGTACGCTGAATTTCGCGACTGTTGTGCCAAATATACCTTTTTTGCCCACCCTGGCGTTAAAGTCGCCAAGCATGATTTGGAGATCATGGCGGGGACAGCTGTCATGGGTGCACTTCAAGCGCTCATAGAAGACATCTTTGGTTACATCGTCTTTCTCCTCCGTCGGGGCGTGGGCGCAAATCAGCGATATGTTGAAGAAATTCGCTTTGATGCGGATTGTGGCTAGACGTTCATCCACCGGGGTGAATGACAGTACTCGGCGACGGAGTCTCTCTTCCACACCTAATTTTTATATGGCCGCTGTTGTAAATGCCACAAGGGCCAACTCGCCCCAGTCCTTGTCCGGCCCATCGTATTTCTTGGACGGCGATGATATCTGACGAGGATATCAAGCAGCTGGACAGCGACACTTTCCGAATTACGGGACTGGACATTCCTCACTTGCATGAAATTCTACACATGGCTTCATCCTCCAGTTTTTCTATCTCTTCATTAAGAACTTCTCTGCCACGTTTGTGTGCTAAACTATCTATATTTTTTTCTATGAGACCCCAAATCTTCTTAATATTAATTCATGCCTTCCAAGCACGTTTTCGTAGACCGCATTTATTTCCGTTGCCTATTGTTGAATATAAAGCGAATTTTCTCTACCCTTGATTTCGATGTTGATCCAAGCGTTGAATTTTGAGCTGATCCTTAGCTCTTTTCCTTTCATGTGTGACTTCACATGTTTGCCGCAAATTCTCGAACGCATTGTTGATTAAGTATTCGTGATTCGGCTCTGTCTTTCCTGCCAACTTCGTGTGGTTGATGTGAATTCGTTCCATAACCCATAACTTTTTGCCGTTGTTATAAATCCGCAGTGCACTATATCTCAAATTTTTTTTGATTACATTTACGTTTTTTTTATAATTCTTAACTTGCCGAGATACTTCCTAATTAAAGTATCGGTCTTTTTCTTGTCTGTATTTTTAATAATAGTATGGCTTAAGATTGTCTTGCTGGCTCAGATATCGTACAAATATTTATACATTTCGATTTTGTAATATCAAACTTATCAAATGACAATATAACATTATAGCGTTGCTTAAGGATTTTACAGTCAATTACATTGTCATTTTTCAAATATCTATCCTGCACTACATGGGATAATATTTTCTGAACACTTTCATTAATGACAACACAATTTAAAATTTGTAATGTACTGTACATCAAAACATCATCAATACTCCTACATATTACAATATTATTTATGCATTTGCCGGCACGATTCCGATTACTTTGGCGGAGGGGTAAAAAAACCGAATTTCCGTATAAATGGGGTATGTACGGATAGGAGAGCTTCTCCAGAGGAGGAATATCCAAAAATAATGTAAAAATTACTAATATTTTTTAAAATATTCACGATTAAAAGTTCAAAAATTTGCACTAAGAAAACATGTTATTTCTCCATGTTTCACAATTTTTTTTCACATTTTTTACTTTGTATATTTAAATACACACTCTAAGCTTTGAAATAAGCTTACATTTCACTTTTATTGTGGTATATTTTACCTAAATTTATTAATTTAAAAATCACTTAACACACTCATCGTTGAAAAGGTTAGATTGTTTACAATTATGAGGAAAACGAGCCTTGCCACATCTTAAACAGTAAATATGTAGGATTTTTAACAATTTTTCTTTGTTAGTTTTATCGCGTGATTCTTTTTTCTATATTAACTATAAAAAAATAGTTTCTACATATGTACATATATGTGTAATACGTAATTTATGTGACTGAAGTACTTTCGCGAAGTACTCCTTTCTGCGTTGGCGGCCTTCGGCCGCGCTTTAAAAAATAACCCTGGTCGAGCGAATACCCCGGGGTGACTGAAGTACTTTCGCGTAGTACTCCTTTCTGCGTTGGCAGCCTTGGCCGCGCTCTAAAAAAATAACCCTGGCCGAGCGAATACCCGGGGTGACTGAAGTACTATCGCGTAGTACTCCTTTCGGCGTTGGCGGCCTTTGGCCGCGCTCTAAAAAAAATAACCCTGGCCGAGCGAATACCCGGGGTGACTGAAGTACTATCGCGTAGTACTCCTTTCGGCGTTGGCGGCCTTTGGCCGCGCTCTAAAAAAATATCTCTGGCCGAGCGAATACCCGGGGTTACTGAAGTATTTTCGGGTAGTACTCCTTTCTGCGTTGGCGGCCTTCGGCCGCGCTCTAAAAAAAATAACCCTGGCCGAGCGAATACCCGGGGTGACTGAAGTACTTTCGCGTAGTACCCCTTTCGGCGTTGGCGGCCTTTGGCCGCGCTCTAAAAAAATAACCCTGGCCGAGCGAATACCCGGGGTGACTGAAGTACTATCGCGTAGTACTCCTTTCGGCGTTGGCGGCCTTTGGCCGCGCTCTAAAAAAATAACTTTGGCCGAGCGAATACCCGGGGTGACTGAAGTACTTTCGCGTAGTACTCCTTCCTGCGTTAAAAATAAAAAAATATATTTAGGGGTGTTGTGGAATCCAAGACTTAGCTGTCAGAATTGCCAATTCTGAATATCAATGGTGTCACAGAATCTGAATAGATTTTCGTCTTTTCGAACATACGCAAAACCAATATTCGAACCAGCTGTTTACTAATGAGACAAAACTTGCAAGTGAATACATTTGGAAGCAATCCTATTAAAGTTTTTAATGAGTTCCGAATTAAAGAAAGATTTTAAGAGATAACATATTTCGAATGAATAAAGACGCGTTTGGGTCTTAAGTTAAGTAAGGGAGGAAACTGCTTTAGAATCTTCAAAAAAATTGAATTTTTTTTGCTTAAATCTCTTAAAATGTATGGGCAGGAAGCGAAGACTTTGACGTGCGATTTCTCGGTTTTTTCATTTTTACGATTTTTGGGGCAAAGTTTATTATCTTTGGCATTAAATTATCTTCTATTTAAATTAAAAAAACTAAGAAAAGTTAAGTTTGAACATATGTTTAAACAACATAAAGTAAACTTTTTTGGATACTTTTTTTTCAAATTTTAAAATTTTTTTAGAATTTTACAATTGTTTTTGACATTTTCCTAGTTTAACTTGAACATAAGTTATTAACAAATTTGAATCTCTTTGAATTTTTTGTTTTCGATAGAAATTGCAACCTGCTTACTGCCCGCCGTCCGACAAATGCACATGCGAGATGCATCGAGCAATTGCTTCCCTAAGGCAGAATATCTAAGAATTCGTATCCAAAAAATTTTCTGTTGATGTTTAAATATATAACTATAAACCCTAGAAATTTCGCTTTAATCAATTATTTCTTTCCCTCCCAAAAAACCTCAAAAAAATCGATTTTTTAAGCCTCTAAAGCAGGCTCCCCCTTAATATCCCCATTTTTTTCAAAACTCAATAATTAAAACATTACGTGTTTTATTCTTATGTTTTCTCCTATAGAAATAAAGATAAATTAATTCGTAACAATAAAATATGTAACTTGATTTCTTAACTAGCATTTCAAATCTGTGTGCGATTATCTTCTTGCTTTGTTTCTGTCAGCAAACCCGATAAAATTGGTTTCTGTGACACCAAAAACCGATACAAATTCTGTTTCGAATATCAAACCAATAATGTCTGAATTCATGACACCTACTGCTTTTTTTGATCGGTTTCAATTCTGATTCCGACAACTATCAGATTCCACAACACCCCTGATTGACTTTTTGTTATAAAGTGGTGAAAGTGGTTATATTCTTTGGTTATTATGCACTCATATTCAAACAAAATTTAAGTTTTCGTTATAAAATTGATAAATTTTGATTATTATTTCTGTCAGCGATTTCCATTTATATTTTATATAAAGTGTTTATATTTTACGGTTATCATGCACTCTTATTACAACAAACATTGAGTTTTGGATATAAAGTAGTTATATTTTTTGGTTATTATGCACTCAAACTCATATTTTAAATATAATAATATATATATCGTCACCTAAAATACAAACCAATGAATCATAAAAAATAAATGGAAATCGCTGACAGATATAATAACCAAAAAATATAACTACTTTATATCCAAAACTTAAATTTTGTTTCAATGTGAGTGCATGATAACCAAAAAATATAACCACTTTATATCCAATATTCAAATAAAATTTAAGTTTTCGTTATAAAATTTATACATTTTGGTTATTATATCTGTCAGCGATTTCAATTTATTTTTTATGATATATTGGTTTGTATTTTAGGTGACGATATATATTATTATATTTAAAATATATTATATTTACAATTTTTTAATCAGGACTTCCTCTTTCCAACGGTATCTTCAAATCGCGGCGTCAAAGAAATCGGAATTGTGCCCATTTGCCAGCTAGCTTCTGGCCAACACTCTCTCTTATCAATGGGCATTCCACCCTGGAATCAAAACAAATTGGATAGACCTCACTTGTTTGCGTCTTACTCGCTTTTGGTTCTGTTGTAAAGCACTGATTGACAATCAATTTTATGTCAGGGCTTTTCGCAAAAATGACACAGTAGAATAGGCATTTTCGCTTTTTTAATTGTTGGGCCGCAAATACAGCAAAGCCAGCCATATTCAAAGATGTTTTTACAATTGAATGAAAATAAATATGTCGATAACAAACATACAATTTTCTATAATATAGTCAAAAAACATACTTATCCATAAAAATAAAAATATATACTTATGTTGACTTTGTTTCATAATAATTACGAAATTTACGTAAAATTGATTTTTAATTGATTTGATTCGTGTTTCAGTTGCTTACAAAATATAAAAAACTACAATCGATTAATATCTACGAGATCTCTATTCAGTATGTTCACAATGGCAAACAAGAGTTCTTTTTAGTTTTGTGACCTGCTAACTATTAGGTCTTAAATTTAAGTCAATATTTTGAGACTAACGCTAGAGACTGTGAATAGAAACTAGTCACAAATTGAGACTTTACATCAAAATGTCTCAAATAGTGACTAGAGACTGCTTACAGAATCACTAATTCTCACAAGACGTTGTTCTGATAAAATTATATCAGCAGTCGTACACCCCTATCGAGAATAATTTTCGGTTACTCAATTCAATTTCGATTTTGCATTTAGGCATCACACTCAAAGTGTCATCTTTCAACGAGTTCCTGAGTCTGGTGCTGCATCCTCGGTAATTGAATAATGACTGACTCTTTAGCATAGATAACTTGATCAGAATTTCTTTTCTTGCTCTCTCGCTTGTCAGCTGGCAGGGCATCCTGATCTGTTTTCTGAGCTGACAACAAAACACAATCATGGTGCCGTCAACCAGCAATTATAGCAGAACCAGTCAAAAACGCTACGTTTTGTATCTATGTTTTCAATTACAATTTTTTATAAAATAAAATATCAAAACTGGAAACAAACTATTAAAAATAGTTTATATATTTATAAATAATAGCATTCGACTCAGATTTTGAGTTATTTTAAGAAAATTTCAAACATATTGAACAGACTGAATTATAAAAGTTGATAATTACTACAGTATATCGATATTGGCAACCATGGGTTGTGAAAGAGCAATCAGCTGCCACGTTTCTACGGCAAAAAACCAAATGCCCTGAATTCTCACGGCATCCTACGTCAAAGAGAGAAGGAAGTAGCGTTTTTCACTGTTCACTTACATTGCGCGCCCATAAGATAGTCGTATCAGCTGAGTCGGGCCACGATTCTACGTTCTCCACTGTTTATGTTAATAGCGAAAAAGGTGGGATGCCAAAGGGGCAGCGCTATAATTACTTGACGAAATTAGTGCGAAATGAAATTTCATTGAACTGTGGAAACATATTTTGGCACAATTAACATCACGCAAGACTATAGCGCAAAACCAAATATGCCCTACGAGAAATATTTTATGATTCTAACTGCCTTTGGTGCCATGCAATGCATTTTATGTTCCAAGTCTTTTAAAGATAATAGGGAATATATCCTTAAAAGACATTTTGTTAATTTTCATTATACTATTAATTATTTAGATTAGATGCTTAATTTTAATTCCAATTTCTCACTGGGCTACTTTTTTTTCGTGCTCACCAACACAGTGACAGATCCTCTCATGCCGACCACTGATGTAGAATACGCTCTCGCTACATAAACTCCGACATAATTTGCAGATAAAGGATGGCAGATTAGCTAATATATACTACCACAAACGAAAAACAACACCTTGAACACCGTGAATTCATACAGCCTTGCGTAGTCTTCAAATATTCAAACTTGAAAGTCTGAAAAGAAGAGAGTAAACTGGTATAAATAAGGAAGTGATGTTTCTGGGCATAAATTGTCATTACCTAAACTTATGCATCAAACAATGAGACAAGTTGTCGTTGGAGTGTGCGACTGATTGTCATAGCCTCTTCACTGAACAATTAACCAGCCTTTGCTCTTTTAAAGCGCTAATTTAAATCAATTTACCGTACTACACTAATTCTTAATGGAATACAAATCGAGTTGAAAATTTAACGCAATTCTGGTTGTTGTCCACGCTGTAGATTTGGCTATGTTTATTGAAAAATAACAATTAGGTGATGAAGAAATGTTCGCAAATGTTGTAATATTAAAAAAGTTGCGTATATTCGTTTTTTATACTCTCGCAACAAAGTTGCTAAGGAGAGTATTATAGTTTTGTTCACATAACGGTTGTTTGTAAGTCCTGAAACTAAAAGAGTCAGATATAGGGTTATATATACCAAAGTGATCAGGGTGACGAGTAGAGTTGAAATCCGGATGTCTGTCTGTCCATCCATCCGTCTGTCCGTCCGTCCGTCCGTCCGTGCAAGCTGTAACTTGAGTAAAAATTGAGATATCATGATGAAACTTGGTACACGTATTTCTTGGCTCCATAAGAAGGTTAAGTTCGAAGATGGGCAAAATCGGCCAACTGCCACGCTCACAAAATGGCGAAAACCGAAAACCTATAAAGTGCCATAAATAAAGATATGAAAGTGAAATTTGGCACAAAGGATCGCATTAAGTACATATCTCGGAAACTACTATAGCTATGTCAACCAAACTCTATAGAGTCGTTTCCTTTAGGCATTTCCATATGCATTTTAAAAATAGAAGAAATCGGATAATAACAACGCCCACCTCCCATACAAAGGTTATGTTGAAAATCACTAAAAGTGCGTTAACCGACTAACAAAAAACGTCAGAAACACTAAATTTTACGAAAGAAATGGCAGAAGGAAGCTGCACCTAGGCTTTTTTTAAAAATCGAAAATGGGCGTGGCGTCGCCCACTTGTGGACGAAAAACCATATCTCAGGAACTACTCCACCGATTTCAATGAAATTCGGTATATAATATTCTCTTAACACCCTGATGACATGTACAAAATATGGTGAAATCGGTTCACAACCACGCCTTCTTCCAATATAACGCTATTTTGAATTCCTTCTGATGCTTTCTCTGTATAATATCGGGTGATTTTTTTGAGGTTAGGATTTTCATGCATTAGTATTTGACAGATCACGTGGGATTTCAGACATGGTGTCAAAGAGAAAGATGCTCAGTATGCTTTGACATTTCATCATGAATAGACTTACTAACGAGCAACGCTTGCAAATCATTGAATTTTATTACCAAAATCAGTGTTCGGTTCGAAATGTGTTTCGCGCTTTACGTCCGATTTATGGTCTACATAATCGACCAAGTGAGCAAACAATTAATGCGATTGTGACCAAGTTTCGCACTCAGTTTACTTTATTGGACATTAAACCAACCACACGAATGCGTACAGTGCGTACAGAAGAGAAAAAATGCACTGTTTGGTGTGGTTTGTACGCTGGTGGAATCATTGGACCGTATTTTTTCAAAGATGCTGTTGGACGCAACGTTACGGTGAATGGCGATCGCTATCGTTCGATGCTAACAAACTTTTTGTTGCCAAAAATGGAAGAACTGAACTTGGTTGACATGTGGTTTCAACAAGATGGCGCTACATGCCACACAGCTCGCGATTCTGTGGCCATTTTGAGGGAAAACTTCGGAGAACAATTCATCTCAAGAAATGGACCCGTAAGTTGGCCACCAAGATCATGCGATTTAACGCCTTTAGACTATTTTTTGTGGGGCTACGTCAAGTCTAAAGTCTACAGAAATAAGCCAGCAACTATTCCAGCTTTGGAAGACAACATTTCCGAAGAAATTCGGGCTATTCCGGCCGAAATGCTCGAAAAAGTTGCCCAAAATTGGACTTTCCGAATGGACCACCTAAGACGCAGCCGCGGTCAACATTTAAATGAAATTATCTTCAAAAAGTAAATGTCATGAACCAATCTAACGTTTCAAATAAAGAACCGATGAGATTTTGCAAATTTTATGCGTTTTTTTTTTTTTAAAAGTTATCAAGCTCTTAAAAAATCACCCGATATATACATTAGGAACCATTATGACTTTATCATGCGAGAGTATAAAATGTTCGGTGACACCCGAACTTAGCCCTTCCTTACTTGTTAATAAAGCTGGTTGTTAAAACGAATCGCTTTCGCTATTGTAGCGGCCAGTTTAGGCACATAAGCCCAGACTTTCCATAATTGATTGCTTATAACTTATTTTTTGTAATAAACATTGGCTCCGTTCAAAAATATGTGTTGTTTTTTAAATCGTTTTATATTTATCGCCTCGATTCAAAGTTTGTTTCGAGAACTTTATGTATGCGGACACTTTATTAAAAACGTCTTCGCTTTTAGTGATTATAGTGTCAAGAAGCTGCTGATCCTTGACGAAGCGTTAGCAGCAAAGTGTATTTATTTTTCATTTATCTGATATCATTTTGTATTTTATTTATTTTAGGGTGGAATGGAGAATGTGGAAATCGCTCGAATATACTATTCCCAAGCCTTGAAATTAAATCCAAATAATTTGCGTGCATTATATGGTTTATATTTGGTAAGTTTGATATGTCATAATAGATCGACTATATATCTGAATGTGTATGTATGTATATGCTTGTTATGTTTTCCAGTGTTGCAGTTACATTACCAATTCTCGCGCCTTGGGGTCGAAGCGCAAAGAGGCTCAAAAAATGGGGCAATGGGCGTTGGAGAGTGCAGGCGTGCGAACAATTACGTCATCGAAAATTCCTAGCAACGATAAATTAGTTTCAAGTCTAGAATGTGCATTGGGTAGCTTAGATATTAAATCTAATTGACATTATCCTAAACCATTGTTGTAAAATGTATAAAAGATTATATTAATGGTCATCCTATTTGATTTATCTTCTAATACTATAAAAATATACGTTAAAATTTTAGTGCATTTACTATGCTTAAAGATACATAATCATAACCAATTTATGTACAGTGGACCAATAAAGTTTACATACACCTAGTTCTTTTAAATTACGACACGTTTATTTGTTTTAAAATGAATAAATTTTGTAGTTTTTTCTATCCATTTCAAAAGATGTATATTTAACATTAAATATAGAATATCAAAATATTTTTTTTTTACACTAATAAAAAAAATTAATGCTAAAGCCTAAATTAGCATAATTTGGTATCAAAAAAGTTTACGTACACTAATGATATATAAATCAAAAGTAATTACAATACTTTTAGTGGCTTTTGGCCTACATTTTGTTGCTATAATTGTCCCCTTGTCCATCAAGCTACCTGGCTGTCTCCGGATCGAAAAACTACCAACCAGATCGATCATGTTGTGATAGATGGAAGACACGTCTCCAGTGTTTTAGATGTGCGTGCGCTCCGAGGTCCTAACATCGACTCGGACCACTATCTTGTTGCAGCTAAGATTCGCACTCGCCTCTGTGCAGCAAAAAACGCACGCCAACAAACACAAGGAAGGTTCGACGTCGAGAAGCTGCAATCACAACAGACAGCCGAACGGTTTTCTACTCGGCTTGCACTCCTGCTCTCTGAGAGCACTAGTCAACAACTCGGTATAAGGGAACTGTGGGACGGCATTTCAAATTCCTTACGTACAGCTGCAACCGAAACCATTGGTTTCCGGAAAGAGCAAAAGAACAGCTGGTACGACGAGGAGTGCCGTGTCGCAGCGGAGAGAAAACAGGCTGCCTACCTCGCCACGTTACGATCGACCACTACACGTGCGGGATGGGATAGATACCGAGAGTTGAAGAGGGAAGCGAGACGCATTTGCAGACAGAAGAAGAAAGAGGCCGAAATGCGTGAGTACGAAGAGCTTGATAAGCTGGCCGACAGGGGTAATGCTCGAAAATTCTACGAAAAAATGCGGCGGCTTACAGAAGGTTTCAAGACCGGAGCATACTCTTGTAGAACTCCCAAAGGTGATCTAGTCACTGATGCCCAGAGCATAGTTAAATTATGGAGGGAACACTTCTCCAGCCTACTGAATGGCAGTGAACGCACAACACCAGGAGAAGGCGAACCCGATTCCCCAATCGATGACGATGGAGCAGACGTTCCATTACCCGACCATGAAGAAGTTCGAATAGCAATTGCCCGCCTCAAGAACAACAAAGCGGCAGGGGCCGACGGACTACCGGCCGAGCTATTCAAACACGGCGGCGAAGAACTAATAGGGAGCATGCATCAGCTTCTTTGTAAAATAGGGTCGGACGAGAGCATGCCCAACGATTGGAATTTAAGTGTGCTATGCCCAATCCATAAAAAAGGAGACCCCACAATCTGCGCCAACTACCGTGGGATTAGCCTCCTCAACATCGCATATAAGGTTCTATCGAGCGTATTGTGTGAAAGATTAAAGCCCACCGTCAACAAACTGATTGGACCTTATCAGTGTGGCTTCAGACCTGGAAAATCAACAACCGACCAGATATTCACCATGCGCCAAATCTTGGAAAAGACCCGTGAAAGGAGAATCGACACACACCACCTCTTCGTCGATTTCAAAGCTGCTTTCGACAGCACGAAAAGGAGCTGCCTTTATGCCGCGATGTCTGAATTTGGTATCCCCTCAAAACTAATACGGCTGTGTAAACTGACGTTGAACAACACCAAAAGCTCCGGATCGGGAAGGACCTCTCCGAGCCGTTCGATACCAAACGAGGTTTCAGACAAGGCGACTCCCTATCGTGCGACTTCTTCAACCTGCTTGTGGAGAAAATAGTTCGAGCTGCAGAACTAAACAGAGAAGGTACCATCTTCTTTAAGAGTGTACAGCTGCTGGCGTATGCCGACGATATTGATATCATCGGCCTCAACACCCGCGCTGTTAGTTCTGCTTTCTCTAGGCTGAACAAGGAAGCACAGAAAATGGGTCTGGTAGTGAACGAGGGCAAAACGAAATATCTCCTGTCATCAAACAAACAGTCGTCGCACTCGCGACTTGGCTCTCACGTCAATGTTGACGATCATAACTTTGAAGTCGTAGATAATTTCAGCTATTTAGGAACCAGCATTAACACCACTAATAATGTCAGCCTGGAAATCCAACGCAGGATTGCTCTAGCCAACAGGTGCTACTTCGGACTGAGTAGGCAATTGAAAAGTAAAGTCCTCTCTCGACGAACAAAAGCTAAACTCTATAAGTCGCTCATAATTCCCGTCCTGCTATATGGTGCAGAGGCTTGGGCGATGACAGCAACCGATGAGTCGACGTTACGAGTTTTCGAGAGAAAAATTCTGCGAAAGATTTATTGTCCTTTGCGCATTGGCCACGGCGAATATCGCATCCGATGGAACGATCTGTACGAGATATACGACGACATTGACATAGTTCAGCGAATTAAAAGACAGCGGCTACGCTGGCTAGGTCATGTTGTCCGGATGGATGAAAACACTCCAGCTCTGAAAGTATTCGACGCAATACTCGCCGGGGGAAGCAGAGGAAGACCTCCACTCCGTTGGAAGGACCAAGTGGAGAAGGACCTGGCTTCGCTTGGAATATCCAATTGGCGCCACGCAGCGAAAAGAAGAAACGACTGGCGCGCTGTTGTTAACTCGGCTATAATCGCGTAAGCGGTGTCTACGCCAATTAAGAAGAAGAAGAATTGTCCCTAGACATCGATGTTTGCTCCCCACTCGATTTCTAGTATTATTTCCGCATATTTTGACCCAATAAGTTGATGATCCATTTTTTTGCCTTATTTTGAAGAAATTCGATGTTCTCGAATAGGGATTTCAAAAAAGCTCCAGATATTTTGAATAGCATTAATGTATGGTGATTGCTGAAGCTATGGATTTACATATTTTTAACTCTTAGAGTAACGTTTCTGGTTGCGAAATTACTTTTGTCGGTACTTCATTTACTTCCATCATAATTGCTTTAAAGATGCTTCAATCAACTTTTGTGTGTGATATTGTGGTGGAGGTGCAAGAAAAATGTCTTTGTAAGCTTCGTGTACTTCCTATTTTTAATTCCAGTATGCCCTTCGATAGAATGTTGAAGAATTATTTTGAATTACTGCATTCGATATCTATATTTCCATTTGAAAAAGATAATATAAAGCCAAACTACTATGACCAGTTTGCAATCTTACTCTGTATAATTTTGTCGTTTTGATCACTATCTTGTTACGTATTATAATTCCTTTTCCTCTTATGATGTTGTACACATTTTTTAGTGTTTCATCTTTTTGGACTCTTAAAAATTTCAACTTAGGAGGTAGCTCGTTGTTGATTTTGAATATTTCCTCTTTTGGAAACTCGTGAGCAGATTCACCAGAGGTATATCAATATATTAGAAATTATCTACAACAATATTTTAAAACATAAATAATTTATCACATAAACATTTGGAAATATAAAACAATAACACCAACTTAAAAAACATTCAATTAATTTTTGCGCAAAAATTCTCCTCCGCACATCTAAAGTGGATATCAGCTGTTTCTGTCGCACGGCAAACCAGCTGTTTACGCAGAGTTGTAGGTGATCAGTGACACTACATTATCTGCGCGTACAGTCGGCAAGGCAGTTTCTTTTACTTAACGTAACCATAATTTAATAAGATCGTGATGGACATACAAACCCCGCCTCCCGGTGGGGGAACCGAATGTAACCAAATAGGTATGTGGCTCGAACGCATTAAGAAAATAGAAACATTGAACAATGAATTGAGAAATGAAAGTATCGCATTTTAAACTTCAAACGAAAAACTTCAAAACGAAAGGCTAAAGAAATCGCAAACAAAATATACTTGTACAAATGAAACGTCTTCTTCTTCATCAAAATCGACCTTTGTAGCCGAAACAGACGAAGAAGATCTCGAAAAAAAAACAAATGGTCTATTAAAACAAAAGTAGGGAAAGTAAGAAACGCAAAGAAGATTCTTCACCGGATGTAACATTGAAGTCTCCGAGTCCGGATGAAGCAGCAGAAGGTGAAATAGCTACAAAAGTAAGTAATCGCCCTCCGCCAATTATAATATCGGGAAATTTTAACTATCCCTTGAACGCATAAACGCAGATGTTAAAAAATCTTACACACTCAAGCTCACTGGCCCAAGTTCCTGTAAAATAAATCTTTCAGATAGTTCTGATTATAGAATACTTACAAGGGAATTAAACGAATCGAAAATTCCTTGATACTAGTACGAGGACAAGCAATTCCGTGATATACGCGTAATGGTAAAAGACCTTCATCGCTCATGTGAGCCTGAAAGTATTGCCACAGATCTTCAAAAGCAAGGGTTTAAAGTTACGAAGGTCTTAAACAAACTTCAATATAAAACAAAAATCCGTTAAATATGTTTATAGTATGCTTCGAATCTACAGAAAACATTAAGAAGATCTACGAAATCAAACATATTTTAAATTCTGTCATTAAGCTCGACCCCATCAAGCCATCGAATCTTGTGCCGCAGTGTAAATCCTGTCAGGCGTTCGTTCACACTAGAAGCTTTTGTTGTTAACCACCGAGGTGCGTGAAGTGCGCCGGAAGTCATACAACTCTAAGCTGCACAAAACTTGCCGAACTAACGCCAAAATGCTGTAACTGATAATGATGTGAACTGGCAAAGCAACTTCAAAAAATTAAAAACTTAAGTACAACCGCTTCCACTGCGCCTCAGACTCAAGTGACTAATGTAAATCATCAATCTGGAAAGCCCTCATTTGCCAGCATAACTAAAGGTGCTAATAAAGTAAAAAAATACAAATGCAATTGGCGATATTACCGGTAATTTTTCATTAATTCTCAACAAGCTTAATAAGCTAGAAGAACAAAATAGACTTACCCACAAACGTCTTACTCAACTGGAGCGACAGCAAATCGAAAGTAAGGCGCAAAAATTAAACCGATAAAAATTATGACCTGAAATGCAAATGGCTTGCTCAAACGTAGTAAAGAATTAGAGACATACTCCATGTTGAAAAAATTGATATTTATATCAGAAACTCATTTTACAAATGAGACTTTCGTTAGATTCAAAAACTACAAGACGTATTGCTCGAACCACCCAAATTACAATGCGAGAGGAGGGAGTGCCATAATTATCAGAGATAATATTCCCCACTACGAAGAAATTAATATAAGTGTCCCAGAATTCCAAACCACGTACATATCGGTTGAATCTAGTTTCGGAAAAATAAGTATTACCGCAATATATAGCCCACCTAGATACAATATCGAAATGGAATTGTACACAGAACTTATGTATATTAAAACATCATGGGAAATTCATCATGAGTGGTGATTTTAACTCGAAACACTCCCAATGGGATTCAAGAGTTACGACACCGAAAGGGAGAGAGCTATTTAAAGCTGTTATGGCCACTGGATGCGACTTCATGTCTACTGGCAAGCCGACTTACTGGCCTTCCGACACAATAAACTTACCTGACTTGATCGACTTTTTCACCACTCGACAAATATCCAAGACCTTCATTACCATGGAATTCGGAGATATTGAGAAGCCTCGTCATATCGTGCAATCTCACTGTCGCCTATTTTGTCCAAACTACTTCAAGTTGAAAGAAGACTTCTGTACGCAATTGGAGAAAAGGGCCTTATACCGATTCATCAATTTGGATTTAGATCGCAACATTTCACAATCGATCAGGTTCATCGAATAACAGATATAACAGAAGATGTGATGGAAAGAACAAAATTGCATAGCTGTTTCTCTTGACTTATCCCAGGCGCTCGATAGAGTATGACATACATGGCTTACTTCATAAATTAAGACTTCTCTTTCCACAGCATCTAAGTGAACTATTTGCCTCTGACCTGAGTAACCGCTACTTCAGAATAAAGCAGGGACAATCATATACTAAGTTACAGCCAATAAAAACGGGTGTACCCTAAGGAAGTATCCTGGGGCCACTCTTATACATTTTGTTTACTAGCGATATGCCTACGCCCCCAAACTGCACAATCGCCACATTTGCAGATTTGTAATGATGTAGGTCATTACTACTGGTAAAAATGTAGTAGAGTCGTCGAACAGAATGCAGTCTTCAATTTACCTATGTAATTATAGAATGGACACAAAACTGGAGCATTACTCTAAACGAGTTGAAGTCTATACACAAAGTCTATATACAAAGGTGCCTTATATATTGGAAGGATTGAAGCAATCCCGTACTCGTTAAAGTGGAAGAGGCACATCCAAAGAAAAGTTGCAGAACTAAAACTAAAAACAACAAAATAAACTGGTTAATCGGCAAGAAATCACCCCTAACAACCTTAAATAAAATCCTAGTCTGCAATCAGACGTTAAAGCCCATTATTCATCGAAGCAGTGCAAAGATTCCAAAACAAATTACTGCTAAAAATTGAAAATGCCCCTTGGTATATACGAAATTCAGATCTACATCGTGATCTTCACATAAAAATGATTCGGAAAGTCATTCAGGAAACGGCATCGAAACATGGCACAAGGTTACAAATCACGTAAACTCTGAAGGCCGACAACTAGGAGAGACTAGAAATGGCAGGCGCAGATTGAAAAGTATAACGTTTCATGACCTTCTAAGTAAATAACAAATATTATAATATTTAGTTTTTGAAAAAACTTCTTAATAGAGCTTTTATTGTTTTGTCACTAGTTGCAATTTGAATGAAATGTAAAACCATATCTTTGTTACGTTTCATTAACAAAAAAAATATATATACAGTGGACCAATAAAGTTTACATACACCTAGTTCTATAAAATTACGACACGTTTATTTGTTTCAAAATGAATAGATTTTGTTGTTTTTTTCTATCCATTTCAAGATATGTATATTTAACATTAAATATAGCATATCAATAAATTTTTTTTACACAAATTAAAAAAATTAATGCTAAATCTTAAAATGCGCCTAATTCATATAAAAAAAGTTTGCGTATACCAATGATTATTTATATAAATTAAAAGTAATTACAATAGTTTTAGCGGTTTTTGGGCCACATTTTGTTGCAATTATTGTCCCTAGACGTCGACGTATGCTTCCTGCATATTTTGACCCAATAAGTCGATGATCCATTTTTTTGGCCTTATTTTGAAGAAATTCGATGTTTTCGAATACAATTTTCCAAAAAGTTCCAGATATTTTGAATAGAATTAATGTCTGGTGATTGCTGAAGCTATGGATTTACATATTTTTAATTCCATAACAACCATTCACGTCCAAGATAAGTTGTGTGTTTTGGGTCGTTATCCTGTTGTAAATAGAAGTGGCTGCTATTAATAGCCGATTTAAGCACACTTAAAATTAGAAGCTTTGGGGATGTTCGATCAAGCAAATAACTGTGGCAATATTGCAACCTTGATGTTTTTTTGCAGATACTCAGCTGATACTTAAACAAATATTTTTCGCGGCGTGCAGGTGCATTGAAGAAGGGAAATTTAAGAAGTCTTAAAAATGAATTTTTAATCAATTTAACAGTGGATAACTTGGTGGATAGTGAGTGTAGTTTGCTTCTTAAATACAAAAAAGCAAGGAAACAAAGTTTTTTGCGTTAAAAAGTGGCTTATGACTGAAATTTTAAAGAAGAGGGCAATAGTAAATCGCAAAACTTCTTTAAAAAAATTCGATTTTATCCTCTAGATATATATTTATCACATTTTCGGATGTCTCGTGAAACATAATGATAATAATTAGTTATAAACAAAAATAAAGAGTGATTTCGCTTGCCTCATTTTTCCATCATTAATTTTGTTGATGGCGATTTTGTCACTTTTGCGCGCAAGAAATGTCAAAATTTGAGTTGCTCGAACGTTTGACATTTGCAAAAGTTGCTACATTTTTGCGTCGAATATGATGCTTTGCAATATTGCCGCAGTGATTAAGACGCGAACATCCCCTTTTTCTTAAAATTTTCAGATACATATGCTTATCCATTTTTTCCCAAAAAAAGTCCAAATGTCCAACTTCAGATGCAGCCATATACCCCCAAACCATAACATTACTCCTACCGTGCTTTATCGTTGGCAATACATTTTTTCCTTTCGACTCTACATTGATCTTTCTCCACACTTTTCATGATCTATTCGAACCAAATATATTAAATTTTGATTCGTGAACACAATGTTTTCCCAAAATCAATACGGTTTGTTTAAATATTGTTAAGCAACCGCCGACTTCTTCTTTTTATTAACCTTACTTATGTATGGCTTCCGATGTGCGATTCGTCTATGAAAACCAGCACTATTCAACACATTCCCTACTGTTTGGGGATTTATTTTTTTTGAGCATTTTAAGAAAAAGATTTAAATTTTAAGTGTCCTTAAATCGGCTATTAATAGCAGCCACTTCTATTTACAACAAGATAACGACCCAAAACACACGTGTTATCTTGTACGTGAATGGTTGTTATGGAATTAAAAATAACTCCATAGGTCCCGCAATCACCATACATTAATCCTATTCAAAATATCTGGGGCCCCATTCTGGGGGCCTATTCTGTAACTCGATTCGAAAAAAAATTTACTCGAATTCGGATTTTTTTGTATTCCGTAACTCGATTTTCGGATTTTCAAGCCAATTTTCGAATAAAATATTCGTTAGCTTTTGAGTTGTAGAAAGCAAAAACGAAAATTGTACGTATTTATTCTGGCACAACTTTCGCATAATAATAAAATAGATCCGAATTTCGAATAGAATACATTTACGAATCGAGATACAGAATAGGGCCCCTGGAACTTTTTTGAAAACCGTATTCGAGAACAACGAAATTCATCAAAATAAGGCCAAAAAGCTGGATCATGGACTTAGTGGGTCAAAATATCCGGAAGTAATACTAGTATTTTGGAGTATTTTGAGTGGGGAGCATACATCGATGTCTAGAGACAATAATAGCAACAAAATGTAGGCCAAAAACCGCTAAAAGTATTGTAATTACTTTTGATTTAATAAATAATCATTAGTGTACGTAAACTTTTTTGATATAAATTATGCTCATTTGAAGCTTTAGCATTAATTTTTTTTTAGTGTAAAAAAAAAATATTTTGATATGCTATATTTAATGTTAAATGTACATCTTTTGAAATGGATAGAAAAAAACTAGAAATAAACGTGTCGTAATTTAATAGAACTAGGTGTATGCAAACTTTATTGGTCCACTGTATTTGGTGATTAACGTTCTGAGACTGGGTTCACGGCTTGGTTTCATGGTCATGGTCTATTATTCAAATTTAATTCTATACTCCCCCAACATGTTGCAACAGAATTATGCTTACCTAACGGTTGTTTGTAACACTAATTTGAGATAGATATATGCCCGATTTGTGAAATTTGTGAGTCCATACTTTAGTTGTGCTTAAGATAAAATAGGAAAAATGTGTTTACAGTTCATAATTAAGTTAAGTTTTGAATTTTCAGTTATTTGTGAAAAGAAGAATAATAAGAAATTATATTTTGTGAAAAAATATGAGCACAAAACCAAGTGGTACATCTAATTTGCCTTATACGACTCAATTATGTATACATTTCTTTTAGGAATCATGCACTATCGCCAGAACAAATGTTTTTGTTTACATTGCGCTTTTATGCTACGGGAAGTACATATGTTGAGGACAGTGGGAGATTGATTTGGAGTATCTAAAAGTACGGTATCAAGAGTTATAACATATTATATAAAATAATTTCTCCAGGTAAAGAAAGTCCAAAAAACTACTTCTCTCAAAATCTTTTTATATACAGTTGGGGAAGATAGATGTAGAGCTATTTCGTAATAGACAAGGTATATTTTCCATCAACGTCCAGACGTTATGTGATAGTAATCTCCACATCATAGACATCGTTGCACTGTGGCCTGGATCAACGCATGATGCTACTATTTTCGTTAATTTCGGAAACTATTACGGCAATTACATCATTGTCATAACAGTTAACAATTTTTTTTGATGGTGGTCCTCCTCCAGTTAAATAAAGAGATCTTTAATCCTCTGCAGCTCGCTTTTTGTCCCCTTTTTTCAGATTAAGATACTATTTCTTCAATGTTTTTCACTGAACACTTTGAATTAAAATCATCTCCGATACGCTTACATGCGACATCTTTCTTAGCGTTCGAGCAAGTGTCCGTCCGCTTGCACTCGATGATAGCTTTATACTTTTCCACCAGTTCCAATAGGTGCTCCGACTCGCTAGCGGTGAAATTCGGTGTTCTTTTGTTGTTTTCATCCATTTTCGATATAATTTTCGTTGCAAATTTATGTATTGCCTGTTATAATTTAAATATTTTTATGGATGACATTTGTAAAACATGTGTCATAATAAAATTTAATAGAAATTAAGCATTGACTGTGAAACGCAAACGACTACTCAGTCTGCAACAACTCTTACCTAAGATTTTATTTGGGCACAACCTAAGTATGGACTGTGAAACCAGGCAATAGAGCGTCTTTTGAAGTAGGCAGTGCATAGACGGCATATATTATCGTATATGTAAATACGCAAATAAGCATATTAGCAAAAATAGGGAAAGTGTTGTTGAGTGAGGTGTGATCGGATTCGGCAAACTAAGAAGCAAAGAAGGAGTGCGGGATAATAATAGCCGAAACAGCCAAAAACGTAGACCCATGGCCCGTGTCAGCTGATACGACCTATCTTATGGGCGCGCAGTGTAAGTATTTCAAAGCAACAATAAAAATAAAGTCAAGAACAAATACGCAAGTACTAATATGCCTTAACCCATTAAAGGCGACTGTGTATTTAAATACCTGAGAAGAAACTGCTCATATAAAGAGTTTTCTTTAGATATTCACATGTCTCTTATTCTATATATTGATTGCATATATAATACAATACGAGTAGACTGGATATGTATATACAAGGTTTTCCAATAAGAGCGGCATGATTCCTTAAATATGAGAAAACACTAATCGTTAAGGAAATTGAAATTCAAATTTATTTAATGGGAAATACACTCAATACAATTAAGTTTTGAGCATAATATCATTCAAATGGCCTCCACGACTTCTTTTGCAGGAACGAATTCGACTGACCCAATCTTTGAGTACTTTTTCCACAAAATCAAATCGTATATCCTGAATCACACCTTCAATATTGACTTCAAAAGCTTGAAAAGAGTCTGGTTTATTGCCAAATACCAATGACTTCTAATGACCCCACAAGAAGTAGTCTAATGACGTAAAATCACAACGTTTTGGAAGTCATTCAATGTCACAATATCTTGAATCTCCAAACTTGTTCGCAATAATTTTGAGTTGTTGTACTTTCTTTGTGCTACTGGCTTTCTTGGAACAAATGCTTTCAAGATCAACTTTTTCCTAGAAAAAATTGGTTATCATCGATCTATACCGATTTCCATTGACAGTAACGACGCCACCAGCTTAATTTCGAAAAAAGTACGGACCGATGATGATTCCACCAGACCAGGAATCATATAAATTATTAGTTGTGGATTTTCTTTACACCAGAATCGACATTTTTATTTTATTTACCGCACTCAGATGATAGTGAGCCTCATCGGAGAAGATGTTTTTCTTACAAAAATCGTTATCGTTTTCAAGTTGTTCCAGGTGCAAACTCAGCAAATTCATGGTGCTCCAATGGCTTCAGTCCTTGAGTGAGAACAATTTTATATGGATGCAAGGCCAAATCCTTTCTCAAAATTCTCCAGGTTGTGGTTTGAGATAGTCCCAATTATTGAGAACGTCTTTCAATTGACATCAATCGTTCTTTAGCTGTGTAGTGATCAATTCTTATGAGAAACATTCTGTCATATATTTACTTGTTTTGAAGAGCTGAAAAATCGGAGAAGACTGGTATAAATAAACTATTTAAACAATGGAAGGAAAATTATTTGAGGTTAGTAAACATTTCAATTAGTAGATGGGATAGTTGTAGTGAAAGGTTTAGCGGTATTGCAGCACACACAATACTCATATTGCTCATATTCTAATAAATGTTAAAAATTTGTCTTTGACAGTCTTCAGAAGGTTAAGCAGTCACCTTCACCACTACTAGCAGCACCTTATAGCCGAAACAGCCAAAAACGTAGACCCGTGGCCCGTGTCAGCTGATACGACCTATCTTATGGGCGCGCAGCGAAACAGCGAGAAACACTACTCCCTTCTCTCTTTGCCGTAGGATGCCGTAGGAATCCACGGCATTTGGGTTTTTGCCGTAGAAACGTGTCAGCTGATTGCTCTCTCACAACGCAGGGTTGCCAATCTCTATACACTGTAGTAAATATAAAAGTTATCTTCAATATGTTTGAAATTTCCTTAAACTAACTCAAAATCAGAGACGAATCCTATTATTTTTAAATATATAAACTAAATTTAATAGTTTGTTATCAGATTTGATATTTTATATTATGAAAAATTGTAATTTAAAATTTAGATGTGTACAAAACTATATATGCGTACTGAGCAATGGCAACATTGTTCAAATGAAAACAAAGAAAGATTGCTGATTTCTACGTTTTTACCACGGGCAAAGGAAGGAAGGGAGTAGCGTTTTTGGCTGTTTCGGTTATATGAACCGCTGTCTCCTCGCAAAAGCATTTCGAAATGTGGTGTTGAGACGAGCAGAACTTACTGTGCCTTAACAAAATAAAAGTGTAAAGTGTTAATCATGGCTTCGTCTACAAACAAATCTCCGACACATACAATGGTGGTCAAAACTTTTGCAACCATAATGACTATTATATTTAAAAATATTTTTTTTTAGTTTTTGGTAAAGTATTAATTTATTTATATTTTTTTTGGAGGTGTTGTTTATACAAATAATTATAAAAATTTAAACATTAATTCATTTTCTTATATAAGCCAAAGTCAAAAGTCATGTGTTCAAAACGCTTGCAACTTTTTTTAATTTTTAGTTGCATAACTATTAATTTTAATAACTTCAGCATATCTTCTAGGCATTGAAGCTACTTGACTTTTAATGTAACTGTAAGGGATCGATTTTCATTCACTTTCCAATCTGGCCAATCATCACAATTTCGGAACATTTCACTGCCTATTTTGTGTTTAACAATCATCCACAAATTCTATAACGGGTTAAGATTGGGAGACTGTGCCGGCCACACCACAGTATTTGTATGATTAGTACTGACCACGATTTTACGAGCCTGGACGTGTGGATGTTCTCAGTCCGAATAATATGACAAGTCGTTCATTTATGTATGGAATATTTTAACGATATTTCTTTTTGTGAAAGTCCATTTCTAAAATCTTTTATTTTTGCTATAAAGTCCTAACTGTATTCATTGGCTCCCATTTTCAACCGAAAATATTACAAAGGTCACAAAATACGGAAAAATATTTTAATACTAGAAACGCGAAAAATTAAATGCAAACTGCTCGTAAAATAAAAACTCATAAAGTTCCATTAACTATGCGGAATGCGGTTACCGTTATAACTTGCCTTTTGTTAAGTAGCAAAATAAAAAAATACAACGAATATCAGTTGCAAATGTTTGAATACTTGTATTTCATTTTCTCCACTGAAATATTGCTTTGTTTTTGGTTATAGATTAAAATAACAATTTTGATAGTACATATGTGTAGGTTTATTGTTTATATAATAGATTTATGTTTATTGTTTATATAATAATATGTTCATATAATAAATGTTGTTTTATTAATAAGTGTGGAACTTAGTGGGCTCGTCTTTCACTTTTGGCTGTCGCTGTTCAACTACTTCACTCCTTGCTGTTTTCTCTAATCTTCCTCTTCTTCTAATGTCCATTCACCATAGATTCCCACATTCGGCCATTTTGACTAAGTATCCCCCTCGGATGCTTCATTGCTATCTGCGTCGTCTTTGGACGTGGACCATGGTTTCATATATTCTACGCAAGTCGTTGTATTCTTTAGACCATCACCGCTGCTTATCTTCTGAACGTCATATGAATTGTTGTGCTTGACCTTAACGACTTGATAGGGACCCAAAAATGTTGGCTTCAGCTTAAGGTTACTACCAAACTGCGTTCTCTTTATAGCTACACGTTCTCCGATTTTATACTGTCGTGCTGCTTTACGCCGTAGATTATATGTCTTCTTGTTTTCGTTTTGTACCTTCAAAATAGTTGTTTTTGCCTTTGCTCTTAAGTCATCTCGATTGTCATAAAACGTGGTTAAAAATTCTTTGCTGACACAGTCTCGTAACTGAATATCTTCTCGAGTTCGCATCAAAGGAGTAGCGTCTATGCTTCTGCAGAATGTTGAGTTGATCGCCTGCTGTACTTTACTAACGTGCTTATACCACTTAGATGGATCGTTGATGCTTAGCTTAGAGAGGACTGAGATAATGACTGCATTCAGTCTCTCCACTTGACCATTAACTCGTGGTAAGCCTGTTGTCGTCTTAACCAACTTGATGCCTTCGTCATCGCAATATTTAATAAAGTCTTGAGAGGTAAAAGCAGAACCTCTGTCAGATATAATATACGCTGGATTGCCAAACAATGAACTTTGATTGCTAAGCCGTGTAATTACTTCGTTCGACGTTGTTGACTTCGTTGGGTATAACCAGCAAAACTTAGTAAAATAATCTAAACGGCTAAAATGTGTTTATAGTCTTTATGTGTTGAATCTAGTGGACCTAAGAAATCAATATGGTAAGTATATAATGGAACGTCTTCTTTTTGAAGCGGATGTAAAAACCCTTCCTGTTTGCCTCGTCTACGGTTACTCATGATACAGGGTATGCAGCATTCGATGTACTGCTTAATCTTGTCTTCCAATTGTGGGATATAATAAGATCTACAAATCAATTATTTTGTTTTCTTTGCCGCAAAATGACCTCTGTCGTGCGCATTGCTAATGATCTGCCTTTGCATTGCTTTTGGAACTACTAGCAGCTCAACGTCGTTTACTAGTTTGTATAAAATATCACCTCTAAGAAAATAATTCTCATATGTTTTTGTTTCATCGCTGATAATTTCTTTAATTGCTTTTAATTTGCTTGTGCTCTACCAATGCCAACACAAGCGTCATCTTTAGTTATCGTCAATATCGGGTATCTGCTGAGCGCGACGACATGCTGCATACGCCGTCCAGCACGATGCTCAACGGTATAGTCGAACTCTTGTAAGAAAAGAACCCAACGTGCCACCCTCGTGCACAAATTCTGCTTCTCTAAGGTTTTCGTGAAAGCGTTGCAGTCGGTGACTAACATAAAATGTGTTCCCAACAAGTAAACTCGAAATTTTTTCAGAGCTTCAATCACCGCCAATATTTCTAATTCATAGCTAGTATACTTTCGCTGTGTATCTGTCGTCTTTTTGCTCATAAAATATACTGGGTGTAACTGGGAGTCGTCTGGTAATTTCTGCAGTAAAACTGCACCGAATCCATCAATCGAAGCGTCTGTATGCACCTCAGTTTCGTACGATTGGTTGTATATGTTCTGTACTGGATTCTCAGTTAAAAGTTTCTTCAGAAGATTGATTGCGGCTTCTTCTTGTATACCAATTACAAACTTTACGTTATTTTTAGTTAAATTCGACAACGGCTTTGAAATTACTGCGTAGTTTGGGATAAACCTTCTGAAGTATCCGGTTAAGCCCAAAAAACTTTCTAACTGTTTTAACGTTTGTGGAGTCCTAAACCTAATTACTGCATCAATTTTCTCTGTAGATGGGTACAGTTTTTGATTCTCAATGATATGACCAAGAAACTGTATTCGCGTCTTTAAAAAACTACATTTTTTCAAATTTAATTGTAAGCCATACTCTTTACATACGTTGATGACTTCTTTGAAATTCTGTACAGCTTCGTTTTCGTCCTTAGAAGGCATAATAACGTCGTCAACGTAAGGCAAAGCAATACCTTTGCGCGACAGATGCCTGAAAATAGCGTTTACATGTCGTTGAAACACGCCTGGTGAGTTTGACAGCCCAAACGGCACCTTCAGAAATTGATATTGGCCGTTTTGCGTAACAAACGACGTATACTTTCGGCTTGACTCTGCAACAGGCACGTGGAAAAACCCGTTTTTGAGGTCAATGGTACTAAATACTCTTGCCTCTTGTAGTCTGTCTAACTGATCTTCTATTAATGGTAAAGGGAAACGATCTTTAACAATTACCTTATT
The DNA here is from genome assembly GCF_016617805.1 of Bactrocera tryoni. Classification (NCBI taxonomy): domain Eukaryota; kingdom Metazoa; phylum Arthropoda; class Insecta; order Diptera; family Tephritidae; genus Bactrocera; species Bactrocera tryoni. Next base: position 594,953 of record NW_024395977.1, on the reverse strand, counting down.
GATTCTACGAAAGTCTACGCAAAGTCGCGGCGAACCGTCACGTTTTTTAATAAGAACTATCGGGCTAGTAAACTCAGAGTTCGATTCTTCAATAATATCATTTTTTAGCCACTCATCGATTTGATCGTCAACGATATTTTGTTCAGATAACGCCATTCTACGAGGTCGCGAAAATATTGGTAAATCGTCTTTTAAAATAATACGCATTTTAATGTTTGTTGTTTTCGACTTTAAGGGTTTATAATTTGAAATAAGTTCAAACACTTCTTGCTTGGCCGATGCACTCCCCGTATCGCCTATGTCAATATACTCATTCTCATCAGCCACGTCAATATTAAGTACTGACAGTTCTTCATGTTGACTTGTATCTAAAAGTTTTCTTATCTTTAAACCAGATGGATTTATTAAAATTTCGGCCTTTAAACAAAAATCCGCACCTATTATTACATTTACATCAAGGTGATTTGCTTGCACAACATAAAAAAGTAAGTCAAATTTTTCATTGTCTACTACAATGGTTTGCATTAATTGACCAAACGGCTTAACACTAGCTGATTTGCCAAAACCTGTCAATTGTACTGAGCAACTGTTCAACCGTGGATTAATTAATTTATTATAAATTTCACTGCTCATAATATTCGCACTACCCCCTGTATCAAACAGAGCCAAATAATTACAACCACCAATGTTTACCGTCTTATGCATTATATTGCTCTTTGCATCAATCGTGTTTACTTTTCTGACTGGGTCACTTGTTTTCTTTGTATTGCAATTTTTTGCAATATGGCCGTACGAGTTACAATCAAAACATTTTCTACCCTTTTCTTTATTTTGGCAATTCTTTGATACGTGTCCCTTTTCACCACAATTAAAACAAAGCAATTCTTTTAACTTCTTCTTTGAATAGTCCTCTACACGCACAATAGTCTCACTCTTCTCTTTTTCGCTCATTATTTTGTACACTCTCAATTTTTCTTTGAATTCAGTCATATTTTTTGCATTATACAAAATTGTTTTATTTGTTGCTTTACCGTCTATTCCGTCTATCACATATTGCATTAGAGCATCGTCGTCAATATGCCCTCTTGACGAAATGTCTTTCAACCGATAAAAAAAATTCAAAAACATCTTCGGCTTTACCTCGTTTGCTCTGAGCGAGCAATTTGTGTATCTGCTTGCTGTTTACAGTGGACTTGAATTCTGTTAGCAGCGCTGCTTTCAACGCGTTCCATGAATTCAATCCTCGTTCGCTTGCTACAAATAATTTCGCAATTCCCTTTAATTCCTTTTTTGCGAAAATAAACTTTTGAAAATCATCCCATCGCATTAATTCGGATTGTTCTTCATATTCATTTACCCACACTTCAATAGGCATAGAATTAGTACCATCAAAGTTACGAATGCTGTCTTCTACGTCGCGAAAGTTTGTTGCAAAGCGTGTCGTCGTCATTCTATCGCTTTCGTTCTGCTCACAACGTTCTCGCCTAACGTTGCCTCTGTCGTCGTTGACGCTTGCGCTATATCGTGTTGCTCTGTCTTGCGCTTGCCTCTTTGGTGTTGAACGTTGGTTTGCTGTGACTGAGTGATTTGTAGATACTTCTTACATCTTCGTATGCCTCGTTGTCAGTTTCGTCATCCGACTCGTCGTTTGAAGCATCGTCGTCATTTACGTCGTATTTCAACAAATTGCCCTCTTGCAAGTTGCGAAAAATATTACCAGCCAATTGCTCACCATTATGCCTCATGCCCAAGTCATTGCAAATTGACACCAGATCTGCTTGCGTTAAATTGTTCTCAATGTACTTCATTTTTTCGACATACTCCGCGCTCTGCTCGGCGAAATTAAAACCAATAAACTCGCGCAACCGCTTTCGATTATTTCGGTCACCGTCGCACCCGAACACAAATTTATGCAAAGCTACTATGCTTGGTTTTTTACACAAACGCAGATTTCCACAAATTACATCATTTAAACAAGCCATTTTTCCACACAAACACGGGCGAGCCCCCAAAATGTAGGTTTATTGTTTATATAATAGATTTAGGTTTATTGTTTATATAATATTATGTTCATATAATAAATGTTGTTTTATTAATAAGTGTGGAACTTAGTGGGCACGTCTTTCACTTTTGGCTGTCGCTGTTCAACTACTTCACTCCTTGCTGTTTTCTCTAATCTTCCTTTTCTTCTAATGCCCATTCACCATAGATTCCCACATATGTATGTGACAAATACAATAACTAAAGCTCGGAAAAAGAGAAAAACAAAGAACAAAAAAATTACTTTAACAGCGAAAAAATTATAGAAACAAATATTTGATTTTGGTTTAAAATGTTTTGACCACTACTGTATATAAATAATGGACGAAACGAATTGAACTCCATGTGTCAGCATGTAAGACATTTGGCATTGTAGATGGTAGATGTATCGGAACATTGTCACGCGCGCAAAAAGCCGTTAATCTAAAACCTATAAAATATCCAGCTCCTAAATAGACTTAAAGTACATATTTTTCAACCCAATTTCTGAGAATAAATATTTTCGGCACCTCCTCAGACAGTGTGAAAATTAATGAAATCGAATGATATCCCATATATGCACATATACATATATATGATAATTAAGCTACTAAGAGTGCGACAATTACCTAAATAAATACGTCACATCACTAAATTTTCCATCCGGCATATGATCCGACGCACTAAGGGGTATTTGATGCAAAAAACCGGTCAAAAGTGGTTTTACTAAACTTTGCCAAATGGTATTTACGCCGCATGTTTTACTATTTACAATAACCGCTTCAACCTGCGCAACCCTCCCCCGCCCGCTTTTTACCTCGTTCTCGCCACGGATCCAGCCGGAACCCAATCATTGAGTGTAACGCGTGTCTCTGTTCTCGGCGTTCTCGATTATTTACATAATTTCCTTTGGTTGATACGGCTGCGTGTGAAGATTTACTTGGAAATTCTTTATTGAATATGGAAGTAAAAGGTATGTACTTATGATTAAGACGTATAACAGTCAATTTATTTTTAAATTTAAGCATTTAAACTGATGTTGTTAGTTGCCTTTGCAAGAATGTAGTATTTTTACAAAAAAAAGTATAACATTATTGTTTTTGTTTATTTGTCGGGATTTGTCGCGCCAGAATTCTGGTACGGAAATGTAATTTGGACTTTCTTCTATCCGAAACAGAAGTAAAATTGTCCCCAACCCACCCCATTTTTATAGGTATTTTTTTAAAGTGCACGGTGTAATTCTATACTGTTCAGATTTCTGAACAGTCATTATCATAACACATAAAAATACAGTTGTAATTATAAATATGTATGTACAAATACTCATTTCAATCATCATTGTAACAAATATTCATTTCGGGTATTGTTTTATGCTACATAATATGGGTTGTTTTCAAGGTCACATGCACATTTGTATTCAATTACCTAAATGCACATCGATCCAAAAGGATCGGAAATGACCCTAAACTAACAATAGACAATTGTGTCTGCCCTTGAAAACACTTATGCTTAAGATATGTGTACATACTGTGGGCTCTATAAATAAAGGAGCTCTGGGCAACCAGAGCTGAGTACAATTTTATAGTCAAAACCTTTCACGTCGTTTTAATATTACATATACAAAATACAAATTTTCACAGATTCTGCAGCAATGTTGAAAAATATCACCCGAATGGAATTATACGTTATTATAAAGGAGTACAAAGGAAAAAAATGAACGAAAAATTCACCTTTCTGGAAGATAGAATTGCTCAGTTGACGTCATGCCCAACAGAGGATAGAAATGTTTTGTCTCGTTCTTTGAGGCATTTCAAGACAGATTTAAAAAAAAAATGGTCAGCAGCTCGTAACACTGATGAGAGGTTCGTAAAAAATAACGAAGAATGGCTAAGAACAACATTAGAACTTCCTTCGTGGTCGAACAAGCCTGGTCGTCCAGTCAAAGAGTTTCGTGAATTAAGCGAAAGGAGTAAGCGGCGCAGAACTGTAGATTTACGGGCTCACGTACCTGTCGAGGAGTTGACTTTTGCTGCATGTGTAAGTCAGGGCACTTCCGGAAACATACACACTTCAAAGATGATTAAGGAAATAACTTCAACACCTACGAGAGCAAAGAAGATCAGAAATATAATTTCATCTAAAAAAGACCACGTGGAAAAAAAATATACTATAGAAGAAGCATTATCCTTATTTGTTGAAGGTAATTTCACAAGAAGTCAGTGGAATTTATTACAAGGCGGACGTAAAACTATCTATCCTTGCTACTCTTTGCTGCAAAAGGCAAAAAAAGTGCTTACCCAGAGGAAGATAAAATAACGGTTACAGAGACTAGCTTTAATGTAGAACTTCAAGCTTTGTTGGATCATACGGCTTTGCGCCTCATCCAATATTTAAAAGAAGTCATAGATACATTAACTGACGCCGAGAAGCAGAGCCTTCTTTTGATATCAAAATGGGGGTGCGATGGATCACACCAAACTCCATTTAAGCAAAAATTTGAAAATCTTTCTGGTGACGATTCAAGTATATTTGTGAGCTCGATTGTTCCAGTGAGGTTGGTTGTTACCTTCAATGGTGAAACAACAAAAACCATTTGGCAAAACCCTACGCCTTCTTCGGTGAGATTCTGCAGGCCTATTAGAGCTCAATTTACTCACGAAACAAAAGATGTAACAAAACAAGAAATAGAATACATCGAAAATCAAGCCAGAAATCTGGAAGATACAAGAGACAGTGAAACATCAGCGCACATCAATCATAAAATATTACTGACAATGGTAGACGGGAAAGTTTGTAACGCTGCAACGGATACAACCTCTACTATGCGATGTTATGTATGCGGTCAGACTTCAAAAGATTTTAATAAATTAAAAAAAGGTGTCATAAATCAAGAGGCTTTAAAGTTTGGCCTCTCAGTACTCCACGCCCGAATACGGTTTTTTGAGTTGTTGTTGCACTTAGCATATAAAGAACCCATAAAGAATTGGCAAGCCCGTACAGCAGAAGACAAAAAGATTATTAAGGAAACAAAAGAGACAATACAAAAATGTTTTAAAGATGAAATGGGTCTACTGGTTGATGTTCCTAAACCTGGTTTTGGAAACAGTAATGACGGGAATACATCTAGGAGATTTTTCGAAAATGCAGAATGCTCTTCTCGCATCACCGGCATCAACATCGAAGTAATCAAAAGATTTAAAGTTATTCTTGAAATAATATCAAGTGGTCATGAGATTGATCCTCAAAAATTCGATGATTATGCCCAAGACACGGCAAAATTGTATGTGGAAATGTACGGTTGGTATCCAATGTCGCCAACTGTCCACAAAATCCTCATACACGGAGCGCAGGTGCTGCAAGAGGCAATTCTTCCAATTGGACAATTATCCGAGGAGGCAGCTGAGGCCCGAAATAAACATATCAGAAAATATCGGGTAGATTTTGCCCGAAAGTTTTCGAGGATCGAGTGTAACAGAGATGTTTTGAACAGACTGCTTTTAACATCCGATCCACTTATCAGCTGCAATCGTCCAAAGAATAAGAAGAAACTCATGCCATTTTCCGAGGAAGCAAAATCAATTTTAACTGCAGCAACACCTAATCTCAATAGGTCAGACGAGAATACTGTCGAGGAAGAGGATTCTGATGTAATCAGCGAAGTAAATTATCCTGAAACCGATTAATTTTTTTAAATTATATTATTTTATTTTCAGTATTTTTTTCTATTCTAATCATGTATTTTTATTAATAAATGCTATATATTGATTCAATATTGTTTTTTATTATATTTAAAGATAATATAAGTCCCTAAATAATTATGACCGGTTTTTTGCATCAAATACCCCTTAGTGCGACGTAATCGCAATCGATCTACAACCACACATACTTGTATCACAATTTTGAATTCCATCTGATTTTTTCACTTTACTGTATATAAATCGATAGCCTATGACTTAGGCGATACAAAACTTTGCACAAATATGTTAGTCTAATCCAATCTACAATCTAAAAATGGTCAAAATCGGATCATAACTTTTCAAGCCCCTCATATAACATGTCGTGATTCCAAAAATGGACAAAATCAGGCAAATGCTACCCTAGTTTCATAATCTTCCAGTCGAAATTAAATTGTGTAGGTCTTTCAAAATGTAAGAATTTTATAAAATCATTACATATCACTTATAAACTCTAGAGATACCCTTTACTTAATTTTGCAAAGATATACAAGTATTACATAATATCATATAAGTTAAGCTTTTGGTTATTGAAAAACCAAAAAATAATAATTTTTTTGCGGAGCTGCATTGGGGCAGCGTTACCGCGTAGCTTTATTGCAGTAATCAAAACTGTAAGTTAGCTTAACCAAATTACAATACTTTATATTTAATATAATTCTAAACTAAATAATTACCCGTGGTGTGATTCGTTTCCACGAATCTTATTCTGCACAACAGGTAGTGCAGACGCTGACCATGCACTTTCTGGTGCATTTCCGTCACACGTGCCGGAAGTTGTAAGTCGATACTTATTCATGTAACAAGTGTTGCGTTAACTCTTCCCCTCTTAAATCGATTGTCCCTAATCGGTGTTGCTCGTAGGGTGTGCCGTTGTTATTTGTAAAAAAGGACCTTTCCGCACGTTTACTACGCCCTCTGCACTAGATTCAGGTAACAAATATTCTTTCTGACGATGTTTATATAAAAATGGTATTATAACGGTTATAATTATGACAATTATTATTACATCAGAACTTAAGCTAATGACTGAGGAACTGTCGCTTTTATTTAACAAAAATTCAATATTATTTTCATGTTGCATTTATTTCACATATAAGGTTTCCAGTCCTCATTCTTTGTTAGTGTATTGATGTATGTATCACCTTTTCCACTCTCACCGTATATTTTTTTTTTTTCAAAATTGCGATTAAAAAATTCGTTTGCACTTCACTTCAAGTTGTTATCAACTTTTGAATTTATTTTCTTTTGAAGTATAAAACACAAGTGTATTTGAAATTAACCCAAGAGGTTCACAAACTTGTAATGTAATTGTAAGTTTTCGAATTTATTTTCACAACATATGTAGGTATATAATATAAACTTTAATTTTTAAACGAGATGCTCGCAAAAATATGTAAAAAAGGTAAAACTTTCAATTTTCCCAAAAGGTAAAAAATATTTCAAGTTAACGATGATGTTCGCAAAAAAATGGTAGACGTTCGCAAAAAAAGAATCGTTTTGATTGGGCCGATGTCGTAGCGCCAGAGAGTGTTTTTTGATCAAGTTGTCTGTTCTTTTGTACTTTGGTTCGGCGAAAGTAGATGATGGTGTGTGATGTCATTGTGTGTGTGTTAGTGGTGTGTAATGCGAGGAAAATGATGATGAGTGTGGGGAATGTGGCGTACCAATGTTGCATATATAGATGTGGTGACGGGCAGAAGGGAGAAGGCTGATACCCATTTAGCCGGTTAGTAAAATTTGTATTTTCTTTAATTTTTGTTATTACATTCGTTAATACAAAGGATTCATATACTTCCGTTTTTACATTAATATATGATCTGTTAAATACACTTATTTCACAATTTTTAAATTTTACTAAAAAAGTTCCTCTTTGTTTAATATTTTGTCTGTTACAATTTTGTATAATTTTTGATTGAAAATTTTTAAATATTAGTGTGCCTGGTAGCACTTCATTTACAGATTGCTCATTACAAATTCTGAGCTTACAAGCTGCTTCTTCAAATTATAATATATTGTTAAACATTGATCCTTCTTTTTAATTAAATTTTTCTCCAGATTATCCTTAATTTCTACATTGTACATATTTATTATCTTCATCTACTAATACATCGTATTTGTCTAAAACTAATGATTTATTGTTTATATTGGGAAGGGTTCAATTTTTATTTGGATTAGGATGCTGTTGGAATATTGGGGTATGAGGACGGTTATAATGATCGTGTTATCCTGGAAAAGTACTGCTGTTTTTATGTGGCTATAGCTTTCGAAATCGGTAATGAGATTTAGTTCTGTAGATGTCAGTATACATATCTGTTGGTTTTATGCCTAATTTGCTTGAAAAAATTATCTGTCCAATGTCGTCCACGTGACTGCGTAAAAGCGATATACCGTTGTTAAACTGATAGGTGTGTTTAATGAATTTAATGTCGTCTTCCAAAGTCTTAATCTTTTTCTGCGCTGTTTCTTTAAGTTCTTTTATGTAAATACTGACAATAATTTGCTGCTTATTTTTATGGTCCGTAACGTTGTTTATTAGTCCGGAAATAAGGTTGCTAAAGTATAATAAATTATTAATATTTTGTGCATCTGTCCTTTCGCTTTTATGCAATTGTGTAAGTGCGTCGCTAATTTCTTTTTCGTCATCGCTGTCCATGGTACCTGCTATGTGTTTTAGTCCTTTCCCAATGATATTAAGGAGACCTCGTTTAGATTTAAAATGTGGGTGTAAACCTTCTATTCTAATAAAATGAAATTTTTGAGAGTTGTGTCAAGCGATTGTCTGTCCTCTAAAGTAGTTGTCTTTAGTGTATTAATGTTGTCCGAAATAAGTGAAAGTGTTTCCTCATATTTAGTTAAGTTGATAAAATGTAGGACTTTATCATAATGGTTGATTGTCCTTACTTCTCCTGTCTTAATTGGTAGATATCCATTATTATTTGTCAAGTCCTGAACGTCAATTTGTTGGATTTTTGTAGTGGGTGCCAATATAATTAGGATGAGGTAAATTTTGTAGGTTCTCCATTTCGAGGTTTTTCCACCTGCAAGTAACTTTTTCTTCCTAACATTGTTTTATGTTGTTTTTGTGAACAATCCTGCCTGTTTTAGTTTTAACGGTGGTATTATAATTCTGCGCGACAATTTCTTTCCTAAATCTAAGTGGTAACTTAGTTCCTAATCTCTCCTTCAAAATATTGTTTGGGTGGCGTTCGGTTTTTATTGTGGTAGGAAAGATCTGACAATTGCTTTTCCTGAAGCCTTTTTTTTGGTTTCTTTTCTTTCCTCTTCTATTAGCCTGTGGTCGCTACTGACACGTCTTCCGAAGAATATTTCAATTGTTTTTTTCCCGTTGTTGAATGAATAGTGTAGTTATATTCTTTGATTGCTTGTTCCAAAAGTTCTTGGAACGACCGGTGGGTTTTCTCTGTTTGCAGACAACGCATAATCTCCTGTAGAGTAGAATGGAAGCGCTCAACCTGACCGTTCGAGCAGCTTGTGTTAGGGGGGTGCGATATATTTTGGTGCCAAATTCGTTCTCTATCATAAAGTTGATGGACTCTGAGTTAAAGGATCTTTCATTATCTATTACTAATGTTTCCGGTACAAGGAAGTAAAGAATGTCCCTTAAAGGTTGCCTGACATCCTCTGTTGCCTTGGATTTAATGGATTTTGCGATAGCGTATTTTGAGAATTTGTCCATTGCTGTCAGAACTAGATTTTTGCCTATCAATAATATGTCTACGTTGGTTATTTTCCCAGGGAAATTAGGTATGGGTGTGGCTTGTAGCTGCGGCTTTGATGGGCGGCGATCGTACTTGTTCTCCTTACAAGTAACGCATTTTTTTATTATCTTATTTATTTTATTCGCCATACTTGGAAAATAGAATTTTTCTAAATTTGTATCTTATTCTCCCTGCAATTTCTATGCGCTCTCTTATGTTCATTTATAATAATATTCTCTTGCTCTTCCTCGTTTGTTATGTCTTCCACTTGGAACTGCGAAAAGGGGTAAATTTCTAGAATCTTGCCCATAATGTGCTCCTCCGTTTTGATGCAGTTTATTACGGACGGATTTAAATATCTTTTTAAAATAGAAATCAAATTTTGTTCGCAGTAATCAGGTTCGGTTACTATATGACGGTGGTAGGTGGGAAATATGATTTTAAATTGATATGTCGATGTTACATCCTTATTTAAAAATATTTGATTTTTAAACGCGTTAATTGGTGCGTCTACGCAGTATATTAACTTGTGGGATGAGCTATCATCCGAATTTGTCGCTATTGATAGCGTATGCAAATCTGATTCTTGGTGTGGAATTTTTGACAGTGCGTCGGCCACGACGTTTGTTCTACCTGGCTTATAGTGCATTTCATAATGAAATGAATTCAATGCCCAAATGATGGCTAACATTTCTTTTTCATTCGCGGCATAGTGCTCTTCCGCTTTGCTTAATGTCCTGGATAAAAATGCTATTGGTCTATCTGACTGAGACAATACTGCGCCTATGGCGAAGTTGGACGCATCTGTGGTCAGCTCAAATTCTTTGCTGTAATCTGGATACGTGAGGATGATATCCTCTGAGGTGAGGGAATTTTTTATTTTCATGAAAGTTTCTATCGCTTCCCAATTCAAATTTATTTTTATGTGAGTAGATTTATTCTTTGACGTACGATCGTCTTCCCCTCTTAAAAGAGATGTTAGGGGTTTTGCAAGTTTAGCGTAATATCTTATAAAACGCCGGCAGTACCCTGACATGCCGAGGAAGCTGCGAAGTTGTTTTAAATTTTATGGTTGTGGAAAGTTTGAAATGGCGTCAACTTTTTTTGGGTTGGTTCTTATCCCTTTCAGACCTGAGAAATTAAAGTTTACAGATTTTAACGCCGCTTCGCACAGTTGCTAATATCACTATCGTGAATGCAATAAAAATAAGAAAAAAAAATTATCCGAAGAAGGATCCCTAGAAAAAGGACTCGCACAATTGTGTATTACGGGTCTTAAGGCCATATTATTGAAAGAAAAAGCAGTATGATTTAAAAATCTTATTTCAAGAAAAAAATGATTTTATATTGATGGAATGTATTTAAAAATAATATTCATGTACATTGATTGAAAGTGATCATTTTTTTGTGTGGTACTCCTGAAAACAGTTTTTATTTTTGGCTAGGCAGAGAAATACATCCCATTTGGAGCATTTTATTCCAGTTCTGCTTGTACGTTCTTTCACGCGGCACATCCGTGGTGCTGTCATATCCATTACCTCTGGCCAGTGATCATACCGATCAGTAGGCACATCAACGGGAGGATCCAGGGCTCTGTTTCTTTTTGCAGCTGGCTCTGCTGTTGATGGGCAATACGGAACAGGTGGATTAATTGGCCTTTCAGTGAATTTGGCCAATACTTCGCCGAGCTCAGATTTAAACTTGAATAGGTCATTAATATTCTTTTTTCGCATGCCCGCCTTTAGTGCATCGGCTCTGTACTCTCTCCATGCATTGCATACTGCCATGTCAATCAAATGAAAAGTTGTTTTTACAGTCCATTTCTTCGTTTTTATAAAAATTCTGTAGTATTCCACTGACTGATCAGCTGCGTCGACTCCGCCCATTTTAGCGTTGTAACGCTTCACGATTTGAGGGCATGGTACATTTTTGCACCACCTTTGTACCACTCCAACTGGGTCTTTTCCACATTCTCTGGATACTAGCGTAACGCACTTGCTATCGCGCCATTTAACTGCAACTACATTACCTTTCACAACTGTCTCCTCTATTCATATTTCGATCTAACGAGAAATCCATCCTCTGCACAGGCAATCGCTTTAAAGCTATGGTCCCAGTAGCCTTGTAACCGAGTTCCAGGAGCCTTTCTAAAAGCGGAATCGTGGTAAAGTACCTATCAAAATAGAGAAAACTCCCTTTTGGCAAATGTTTTGTTAATCTGATGACAATAGACGGTCCAACTCCCAAGCCAGTGTCAGAAAAAGTTCCTGCTCCTTGGAATATTTCGAAATCAACGACGAGCCCGCTGGAAGTCGCAACAACAAGGTTCTTAAGACCTATAGGTCTCGGTTTATTTTTAACTTATTGCCGCATGGACGCCCTTCCTGTAAATGAGATCATTTCCTCATCAATCGAGTATTCCGTAATCCTTGATGACTTGTTTGCTGCGGGGGCGTCGAGTCAACAAAACCGACGCTCTTCCAGACTTCATCCCGAGCAGATATGCTTGTATTTACATGACGTACAGTTGGGTCTTGATTAGCTGGAAGTAAAATTTCATCTTCCGAAGAAGTTTCATTACAATCCGACTCGGATGAACCGCCCATTTGCCTATTTGGTTTTTCCCAGAGCGCATCATCATTTGAGTCATCAAAAATAAAGTCAGCATCGGAATTTTCCAATATTTGGAGAAGTTGAAGCTGTCCTCATCAAGATTAAAATTGAAATGACCTGGAATGACACAATTGTGCGGGTAAATGAAAATGCGAGGTCAAAGCCTGAAGCGCACAATTGTGTGGTCCTTTTTTAAACTTGTTCAAAACACTTAATTTAATTATAATTTTTTCGCAATAAGACAATATATAATTTATTTAATATTTTTCAATACACATTTTTGCAAAACATCACGAAACTAAAGCACTGCACAAAATTTATTTCAATTTACCTTTTTCCATTCTTGACAACACGGCTGAACACTTCAAAACTTTGTAAATTGTGACAAAAATATACAAAAAATCAAAGCAACCGTTGAAAAGAACCGTTAGAAATAAATGGCATAATCATTGCTTTCGGGTCTTAACACGTAGTAAAGTGAAAAAAAAATTTTAACATATTTTTAGTCTTACCCGCACAATTGTGTATTGAAGGTCTGAAAGGGTTATGCCAACCGGTGTGATTACATACCCTAAGAATTCTACTTCTTTTTTGAAAAATTTACATTTTCCGAAGTGCATTTTCATATTAGCGTTTTCTAATGTTTCAAACACCTTATATATGTATATGTTCCTCTTCCGTTTTGCTAAAAACAATTATATCGTCGATATACACGTAGCAACATTTCCCTATGTGTTCTCTTAATATATCGTCTAATGCACGTTGAAAAATAGATGGCGCATTTTTTAGGGCAAACGGTAGTCGAGTAAATTCGTACTTCCCATTGTTGATAGAGATCAAATTTTGTTCTTTATCAGATTTTTTTTCTATATCAGATTTTTTAGTGGAATCTGGTGAAAACCATTTTTAAGGTCGAGAACTGAGAAAAAACTGCTATTATCTAGTTGAGTAATTACTTCTGTAATTTCCGGAATGGGGTATCTGTCCGCGATCGTTACTTTGTTTAGTTTCCTATAATCAATGACCGTACGGTATTGTTTATTTCCTGCCTCGTCTGGCTTCTTTGGTACAATCCACACTGGGGAGTTGTACGGTGATCTAGATGGTCTAATTATACCATCGCTTAAAAGCTTTTCTACCTGAGATTCCACTTTCTGTTTCAATGCTGCAAGATATGGATAGAATTTTGTATAAACGGGGGAATCGGATGTTGTCCGAATTTGTTCGACAACTTTTGTTGTATAGGTTAGCTTTTCGTCAGGTTCGGAAAAAAACTTTGGGTATTTATTTACGACGTTTTCCATCGTGTGTATTTGATTTTCTGAAAGGTTTCCCTCATCTACATTGATTGCGTTCACTCGCTGTGAGTGGAGCTGTTTGGGGTGAACCTTAAAGCCGTTACTTAAAGTCATGTAATTTTCGCCAGTGTATATAATGGCCCTAAATTCCCGAGGGTATCATTCCCTAGAATACCGTCAAATGTTTTGAGAAGTGGAATTAGATAGAATTTAATTTTATCATTAAAGTTAAAAAGTTGAACATAAGTATGTTCGCTGATTTCTAAATTTCCCGCAATAGATTTTGCAAAAAAGGGATTGTCGTTTTGGATTTTTTTTTTTGCCAGCTCTGGCTTAACATAATTTTTACTGGATGTATCTACTAAAAATTTTAAAATTCTACCGCTCTTCGTCTTTACTTCGAAAAAGGAAGCGAAGAGCTAATTATTCTAAAAAATGGATATCGCTTGGTTCACCAAATTATCCGTCTTCCTGCGAAGCTGTGTCAATGTGAAATGTTCGTTGCTCTTTCCTTCGCTGTTGATTCGGAAATTGTTATGGCCTCTTGCCAAAGTGCTCACTTCCTTGGGGTCTGTTTATATAGTTAACGCGACGAGAGTGTATGCTCGGGTCGACGTCCATGGGCTCTGGACGTGGCTGCGATTTCGGAGGTCTTGAGGGATTGTTATCGTAGTGAAAATTAGTATGTTGTTGTTGTCTTAGTTGCCAAGTTGTCTGCTGTGGTTGGGGTAAATGCGCTAGTTGGGGGTGAAATTGGTGCCTTTGTGGCTGTGGAAAATTTCTTCTTGGAGGTAAGGGTGGAGGCTGTACTAGTTTTGCATTGTACGCCTGGTTCATACGAAAGTTTTGTTCTGTAGTTTTAAACGGAGATGAAGAGCCTGCGGCAGGTCTGCCGGCTCTCGTATTCCTAATAGTCTAGGTAAATCCTTATTAAACCCTCTTATAAAAGTATCTAATGCTTTGTCTATACGCTTGCGTCAGCATGCTAAGAGATTCCTTGCCCATATCGAGACAACCTAATTTATTTCGTATCAATGAAAGGTAGCTATACACCTGTTGATAGAAATCTGAAACTGTTCTATTTCCTTTGAACCAATGTGGTCATTTGATATTCTAATGTTGACAAGTCGCGCTTGTCACCGTAGAACATAATTAGACATTTGGAAATTTATTGCCAATCAAGTGGCGTATTGTATGTTTCCAATGCCGCATCGGCATTGCCTATTATTTTGTTCCGTATTAAGGTTGGTACGCAGCTCTCAAGTAATTGCTCAAGAAAAAAAATACATTATTTCTCAAGTAATTTTGGCAGCTGGTTACGCATTGTGAATGATCTACATTAGAAGAGCAAGAGAGAATAAACAAAGAAAACAAACTTTGTGCGTAATATGTATGTGTGTATGTGTATGGTAACATAAATATTTTCATTGAGATTTAAGAAATGTTGTTGATGATTGGTAGGTTTTATACAACATTTCAAAATGGAATATACTTCATAATAATGATTTCAACTAATTTAGGATGAATTTGACGATTACTTCGAATTTCCTTCAAGAAACAATCGTTGATTTGATGTTTCTTCGCAAAACAAGGTTTGCCATATTCACATTTTACTGAAAAAAGTATCAAAAATTGGTACTAGATTTCTTGAGAGCTGCGTACTAGAACAAGTAAGTTTGTCGCAGGAAAGTATCTTGACCGTTTCTTAAGCGTTTTTTTATATGAAGTTTTTACGTTTCTTGAGAGCTGCGTACTAAGCTTTACGCTAAAAATTACGCAATACTTCCGTGTCCCCTTTTGAGGTTCATATATATGTAGCTAAAACCCGATCTACGTTTTTTTCCACGAGTTGAATTCTCCTGGATTGCCAGAGAATTCCTTTAGACATTTTACGATGTCAGGTATCCTTTCCAATTCGCCTAAGTTGTTCCTATGTTCTATGTCTATTGTTTGGTCCGTAATTTCGGTTGCAATTGCATTTGGGTGTAATGCCGCATGTACCACTTGCGGTCCCTGTGTCTTTACTACATATGTCTGAAGCTATACTAGCTATGAGCCTGGACAGGTCGTCCATGCTCAATTGTGCATTGTGGGATGTCCTAGGGGTATTAGGTGCCGAATTGGGGGGAATTATTGGAGGGCGGATTAAATTATTGGGGTTCGCCATTTGTATATTTTTAATATTCTTAGTATAATAATATATTAATATTCTTAATATAATGTCTAATTAGCTGCTGCTTTCACTTACAGGATTGTTGGGGATTCTGTTGTTGCTGTTACTACTGATAGTATTTCTGTTAGCTGCCGGGCCGGATATAGAATCGTCATCCACTTGCTGAGCTGTATGTGGTTGTTGTTGGGGGAGAAGAATTCCGTTTGTACGCGGCGTCTTTTCATCAATTCTGCTTTTCCTTTTAACGCTACGGCACAATGCGTTTGGTTATGTTACGTTGTGTTTGTTTTTATTTTGCTTATAAAAAAAATTTAACTTTTTTCTACCATAAAATAGTTGTTGCTTTATTTAACATATAAATTTTGCATTTGACTTTTTTGAATAAAACCTTTTAGCATTTTGTTCTTATTGTATTTGTTTTGGTAACTTATTTTGAAGTTGTTGCAATTTTAAGCTTCAATAGCAGCTTTACACTTTTACAGTCACTTTTTTGTTCATCTAGTTTTCACTAATTTAGACACTTATATTTTCCAGAATTCATTGTATTACATTAATTTTTCATATCCAGTTGTTTTTCTGTATTTTCACTTTGTTGATCTTGCTGATTTGTATCTATATCTTCTTCTTTAACACTTTTTGATTTAATTTATTTTTTGTTTGTTTCTGTTCATTCCACTCACGAATAGAGCTGGCTAGCAACTAGTGCTTCCCGTTTGCTTTATGCTACTAGGAGGCCTTTCTTTTTATATTATTTAATTATTTATCGCGGTACTGCGATAACTTCTAGCTCGGGCGCCAGTTAAGCTTTTGGTTATTAAAAAACCAAAAAAATATAATTTTTTAGCGGAGCTGCATTGGCGCAGCGTTACCACGTAACTTTATTGCAGTAATCAAAACTGAAACTTAGCTTAACCAAATTGCAATATTTATACATAATTCTAAACTAAATAATTACCCGTGGTGTAATTCGTTTCCACGAATCTTATTCTGCATAACAGGTAGTGCAGACGCTGACCATGCAACTTTTGGTGCATTTCCGTCACACGTGCCGGAAGTTGTAAGTCGATACTTATTCATGTAACAACTGTTGCGTTAACTTATATCTATATACCATATACATATATGTCTGTATATAGAAAGTAAAAGAATACAATTGAATTCATAATTTTTATATATCAGGAGGAGTTGCAAAACTTGTTCTCAAAAAGTTTTCCGGATATAGGGGTTTGTGAGCAGAGCCGAGGCCACTTTTTGAAAATGCAGAGGTTTAATTCTACGTCGTGTACCAAATAACAGTTCTGTTTCTCAATTTATGGCTTAGTTATATCCCTTAAAAATATTTCGTGTCATGGGCGTGACAATGATTCAATTCCGTCCTCAGAGTATCAAACAATACGTGTATAGTTTCATTAAGATATCTCAATATTTAGTCAAGTTATCGCTTGCACAGGCGGACAGTCGCCCAGAATTTGACTCATTTCATCAATCTGATCATCTTAATATATAAAAATCACGTGTCACGTTGTTTGTTTTCGATGGACTCCTAAACTACTGAACCGATTTTAATGAAATTTTTAACACTGTGTGCAGTTTGGTCCAACTTGAAAGATAGGATAGTTTATAACTCTCCTTATAGTCGCATTATTTATTTATTGCAAATTATTTGTTTATTATTAGCAAAGAGCTATCCACCAGTTGGTGGCGCTAACAGCGGTATTGAGTAAGTGCGGTATGTTACAGTAGATGGCGCCACATTTCTCTCGAAATTTTCATGGATTTAGGCTGTCATAACAAAAGCTGCCACTTGCTAAAAACATTAAATGAAAATGCGTTGTTTGAAGTTTATATTATTTGTGGTAAAGTTATACGAATCTATGACTTCCAATATTCTAAATTTAAGAAAAAATCACATACAATCCGTGAAATAAATAAAGTTATGTACATATGTATGGTCAGACAAATAAGCAATGCTGCCACTCTTTTCCAGTAAATCTTCCTCGAATTTGGGAGATTTCAGAGGAATTTAGGAAATCGAAGAGTTGATTTCTGCATGTATTTCCTAAATGCAAAAAAAAAATTCATTTAGTTGCATTTAGGTATAGAATTTTGTATGGCTAATGCCCGGTTTCACAGTCCATACTTAAGTTGTGCCTAAATAAAATCTTAGCTAAGTATTGTTGCAAACTGAGTGGTCGTTTGCGTTTCACAGTCAATGCTCAATTTCTATAAAATTTTATTATGATATATGGCAACGTTATGGGCAACATATGTTTTACAAATGTCATTCATAAAAATATGTTTGAAATATTTAAATTATAACAGACAATACATAAATTTGCGAGGAAAATTATATCAAAAATTGATGAAAACAACAAAAGAACCCCAAATTTCATCACTAGCGAGTCGGAGCACCTATGGGAACTGAAGGAAAGGTATAAGCTGTTATTGAGTGCAAACGAACGGACACTTGCCCTACGCTACGAAAGATGTCGCTGAAAATTCAAAGCAAATTCAAAACAAAAATCACCTGCTATTTAAGCATTGCTTAAGCCTCCCATTTTCAGTGCTTAAGCATAACCTAAGTATGAACTGTAAAACACTATTTTCCTGTTTTATCTTAAGCACAACATAAGTATGGAGTATATTTGGAGTTAAATTTAGAGCTATACGTGCTATTGCAGTAGATGGCGCTACATGAGGATACATTTATTGACACTTATTTCTGATACTAACGGCTGACGTTGTAAGGTAATTGAATAAGTGCGCTGTATTAGGCTAGATGGCGCTATAGAAGCAGATGCTGTTATATTAAAAGTCCAAACGTTTATTTGAGCTAAAATTTATTAAACGTAAAACGTGTGTTTAAAATTTACCATTTATTAAACGTAAAATTTGTGTTTAAAATTTATCAGACTCGGCCACGCTTTGCTTTGAAGTAATATTTTCAATAAAATGCCACCAAAAAAATCGAACCTCAATTATGCACGGAGTAGAGCGGCACAACGCCAAAGAGTTCAAAGAGGTCAGCAGTCTGCAGAACAAATCCCAGCAAGAAACTCAGCTCAAAGAATCAGGACAGCAGAGACTCGTGTACAAGAATCCCAAGAACAGCGTGATAGACGTCTGCGACAAACTGTTACCAGAACAAGAGCGGCGCGTGAACAACACATAGCTACAGCACGATTACGAGATGGACAGAGACAGCGGACCAGCCGCTCATTAACACGTTCAACATTTGTTCGTCTTGCGTTCGAATATGAAGCAGATATTGATTACTCTGCGCATTCAAAAATTGCTATCGGGAAAATGGATAAACTATGTCCATATTGTCATGCATTAAAATTTCGCAATGAAACACCCGGCATGTGTTGTGCATCAGGAAAAGTTCTGCTGCCACCTCTTCCCACTCCGTCGGAACCTTTAATATCGCTTCTTGCTGGACAGAGTTCAAAAAGCGTTTTAACTATGTATTTCAAATAAAAATTGGGCGGGGCTAAGTTCGCCGGGTCAGCTAGTATACATATATAATATATACATATATTTATTATATTATATACATATATATCTATCTCGACTACTTTTAGGTTGCACCCGCAACCGTAAGGTAAACAAAAATGTTATACTTTGTGGCAACAGGTTGCGAGAGTTTAAAAAATAATCATTAGGTTCTATGGGTAAACGTATGTGTTTATATGCAATTAGAAATCATAAAAGTATTTTATAAACCAGAAAAATCACAAACAATATAATATATACAGTAACTTAACGGAATAAAATTAAGTGATGACAATGTGCGAAGAGTGCTTAGAACTGAGTATAATGATGGTATTTAAGGTAGGAAGTAAGGAGGTACGCCACCCATAAGAGAAAATACGCAAAAAAGTACAAAATAGCAGGATTATGGTAAAAAGGTGTGATATTCGGAAACATGAAATGATGTGTAGAGACCGCGACGGATGAACCAGCTGAGAGAAAGCGAGGACAGGTGTTTTTCATGCATAATAAAAAGTTTCCTGAAATTAACGCAATATTTAAATTTGCCGCCATTTATGAAGTAAAGTGTTGACAACCCTAAAAAACAAATAAATCGATAGCTGCAAGTTTTAAGTTTATAAAAATAGAATGTTACACGAAAACACAATGTGTTTCAATATTTCAAATTTTACCAACAAATGGTCTCTTCGAGCAAAATTAAGAAGCTATGAAATTTTTGGGCAATTACGGCAGGTTACGTAGAGTCCCTCAGCGCGGAAGAAGTGAATATTCATGATGGCAAACTGGAAACAAGCAGCGACTTAAATCAATGTTATTGTAACGCAATATTTTTGCAAACGCAAATTTTTATTTTTTTTTTTCGAACAAAAAGGCAACGAGGAAAGGCCAGGGGCCGCACTGCCACATAACTATTTGAGTTATTATGTTTTAGATGATTTTATTTTAAAATTAGTATGAATTTGTATGAATTTATAACGTAAAAATTATTTTATTGCGAATATAACCATTTAATGTTTTAATAAGCATTCCTCTTATGAAATGATCTGTGCACCGGAACACAACGGCTAGTTCCCGCTGAGACAGGACCAAGAATGATAGAATACAAGATTACGACACTAGTTTACAGTTAGTTTTTTTCGGTTTAGCTCTTGACAATTCTTACAAAAACAAATACATTGTGCAACAATTTCGTGACGTCACACTTACGCGTTGAGACGAACAAGCATAGAAATGCATACAAATTGTAAACAAAAAGTAAACACTTTTTGAAATTCCCAAAATAATATTAATTCATTCGTATTTGCAGGAAAAATTTCAGTGGAATGTTTAGAATATTGTTGCGAGAAAATATGTATATAATTAGTTTTAGGCACATCCACAATAAATAGAGTAGCATGTGTGGAAATTGTTCAAATGAAGAAAACCAGTGTAAGTGTACTGTTGTATTTATTTAAATTTCTAAGCATAAATATATTAATTTTTTAAAATGAAATGTGCAGTGGCTTGTTGTAATAATTATTATGCAATTAAAGGATCGAAAACGAGTTTTTTCAGTTTTCCGGCCGATTTAAAAGTTGCCAAAAAATTGGTGTTATTTTGCAAAAGAAATGATATATTTAATACTAAATTAATAATTTCACAATTCTTTT
The DNA here is from genome assembly GCF_016617805.1 of Bactrocera tryoni. Taxonomy (NCBI): domain Eukaryota; kingdom Metazoa; phylum Arthropoda; class Insecta; order Diptera; family Tephritidae; genus Bactrocera; species Bactrocera tryoni. Next base: position 574,250 of record NW_024395977.1, on the reverse strand, counting down.
ATCATAATTTCATACATCTGATACATCTGAACTTATAATATATGTATATATTTATATACAACACAAGAAACGTCTTCTCCATTTGAATCACAACTTAATAGACAATTTTATTATCAATAGGCCGATATATTTCTTTAGAAATGATTCAAATCTTTTCACTCAACAATATTCAATCGCTTCACTAAAACTTTTTATTAAAATCGAAAGAATTAACAATATTTTGCGAATTTACAAAAGTGTTTACTTTTCTGTTTACAATTTGCAAGCCATTTGACAGTTTTTCACTCTTCTTCTTCTCAACACGTAACTATGACGTTTCATAATGGCGGTTGTCGTAATCTTGTATTCTATCATTCTTGGACAGGACGGAGTAAAAACTAGAGTTCTTACAAAACGATGGAAATAAAATCAAATGTCTATTTTGCCGACAAACATACATACCTACAAGTTTGCATTCACATCAACGCCAATAGGGTGGCTTGTCAGCAGTGATGCCACTGAAAATTTTTTTTTGTAAACATACAAATTCAAAAAAGTAAGCAAACTGAAAAAAAAGTAAGCAAAAATTTTTTCAAGTTCACTTTAATTTATAATAACAAAACGTATGCTTATAAATATAAGTAACAAAATAAAGATAACCATTCATTAACATTTTAAATAAGTAGGTAACTAAAAAAAATGTTTAAAAATAAGTTACTTTTTCAAAAAGTAATAAATTCGGTTTACAGTTGTGGTCAAAATAATAGTAAAATTATTATATTTATTTATTTATTTTAAAGAATTTTCATTTAAAACATAGTTCGATGCATAACAGATACAAAATAAATACAAGTTTAAAGATTACACAAACTTTACCAAAAATAATCAAATTTCAGAGATTTCGGGAATGCAATTTGGCTTAAAAAACTCAAAATTCTAAAACTTAACGGTAGTTTTCAGCGACTTGAAACTTGCACTTAATTGTACATAAATTTTATTCGTTGAGTATACGACTTTTTGAAAATTCTGAATAAAAAATTTGTAATTTTTTTTAAATTTTTTTTTAAATCTGATTATCTTTTGTAAAGTTTGTGTAATTTTTTAAACTTTCATATATTTTTAAAGATTTTCTTTTGCAGCAGACCAAACATAATTTGGCTTGCGACTAGTGCACAGTTCTTTGGCCAGCATTATGTTATTAATAGTTTTTAAGCTGAGTTTATTTCTCAATTTCGTTTTTATCAGATTTAATTCAGAAAATTGCCGTTCAGCAGCTGCTGAGCTGTGCGGCAATGTTATTAAATTTTGTACCAAATTGGTCAAATCCTTAAAACAATGTTGGCCCATTCCATCTTTATGGTATGAAACTTGTTCCCACAAATCTTCAATATCCATATCCCTTTTCAAATCGAGTTTGGAAAATCTTAATATTTTCCATTGCTGTACAATTACGTCCTCATTAAATTCAAATAAATTGGAAAATTGATACAACAAGGGCTCAATTTGTGTTTGATGATCAGATAAAACTATGCTGGGCGTAATAATCGATAATAATTTTAGGTCATTTCTCGAAAAATCGAACCTTTTTTTAATTTGCTGCAACAGCTCCAAATAAAAATTTAAAATGCTATTTTTTATTCTAACTGTATCAGAAAAGGATAGTTTATTTTTTTGCAAATGTTGTTCTGCCTTGGATCCAATGCATATTTCTTCTATTGGTAAATAGTTTTCTTTTTCGTGGAAATTAATATTTTCTAATGATAACCGCTTACATATTCAATTTTAATGAAATTGCTTAATAATAATTTGAAAGTCGTGTCCAGATGGGAATATAAATAAGGCAAGCGAACTTTTTCCGATTGAAATTCCCTGTTGAGATCATTTATGATTTTGAGGATATATGATAAAAAAAGTAGGTTTTGATTTCAGGATCATTCATTTGCACTGCCATCTCATTGGCTTTGATTCCATTTACTTCCAACACAGAGTCTAAAAAATATAACTGTAATGGATTCCACTGTTCTATTATTCTATTTATGACTGCTTCCAGTGAAAGAAATCTGGTCATGGAAATACCCAATATTTTATGTGGCTGCACCGAACAATAATCTTGAAAATCTTTAAATTCTTCAATTCTTTTTGGACTGTGTGCAAAAAATTTGTAAATATTACGGCAAAGTTGTTCAATTTGACCAGGCAGTTTTTTACACGCGTAAGCGGAACATAAATGTAGTGAATGGCAAGAACATTTTAAATAAAACAAATTAACATCGTTTCTAAACTTTCCTGCTAATCCATTTACCTCTGAAGCCATTACATTTGCGCCATCGGTGGCGAGACCTATGATGTTCTCTAATGGAACGCCCTGTTCGTTGAAAAATTCTTTAATACTTTACTTTACTACGCTGATTAAACCCAAAAATTTGTCGCTTATTCTTTTTGTCAAATGGTCAAAATATCTCGCAATTAAGACTAACGATTTCTTCGTTGATACGTTGGTAGTTTCATCAACAATGAGCGAAAATTTTATTTGTTTTAATTGATCCACAATTTTATCCCTTGCCTTATTACCTAAATAAATAAATAAATATTTTCTTGAGCAAAGAGGAAGAAATGCGCATATATATTACCTAAAATTTCTGCTACATTTGCTGACTTGGTTCTTGCCATTTGAAGAGCAGCTGCAATTTTTGAGTCCGGGCAGCATTCTTTAATAAGAGACGGCAAAGAATACATCAACAGAAATGGCATATCAAAAACATGACCAATGTCAGTTCAGCTTGACGCACTTGCTGGGAAAGTTGCTGCTTTTCCACATTCATGCATGATTCGATGTTCACTTGATCTTTTTTACGCTCAACATTTTGCAAGTGGCAGGATAAATTAGAATGCTTGTTAAAGTACGTCACGTTATTTGCAATTTTCTTTTCGCAGGCTATACAAAAGCTGGACGCATCGTTGTCCTGCAGCCAAGGAAATTTACTTAGCCAAGCTGACCTAAACTTTCGTTCAGTTTTTTTTTGCTTGTGCTTCATGAGTGTCGCTATCAAGTATGAAAAAAATAAGCGTTTGGAATATAATAATGTTTCCAAAGAACTAAACTGCTTTCACTATAAGATAGTGGGACAATTATTTCCGATGGCTCTGACGGCTTGTTTTTTTTTAATCAAATACCTATTAAAGTATAATTGATAAATAAATTAAAACTATGAATTACACTTTTACTCACCTATCCATAAATGCTACTTTATTAATTACAGCAGCACAGTATACAAAAGTAAAAAATTTACATTGCCGCCACTTGCATCAATAGCAGGATTATAGCTACTTTCTTGAAATCATAGCACAGCATACAAACGTCAAAAGTGAACAGTGCTGCCACTTGCATCAATAACATGACTATGAAATGTATAAGTGCTTAACAGTGCTGTCACTTATTTAAATTTATTTGAAATACCTAAAATCAATAAATAATACACTTCAATTTAAAAGATCTAAAGAAAAAAGTAAGCAAAATGGGGGAAAAGTGCACAACTTAACATGAAGAGAAAAAGTAAGCACTTTTGCTTACAAGTAAGCAAAACGGCAACACTGCTTGTCAGAGAATTAATAACACTAGCTGTGTAGCTCTCCCTCTTTCTCTCTCCTTCTCCTTCCATTACCAGTAGCGTTAAACGCAACCTTTTTCGAACTCGCACTAGAAATTTCCCCTGAAAAAATTAGAATTGAAAAACTAAAAATTTTCTCTTTCTATTTAATTCCAATCTTGCGATAATTTTGGGGCACCCTATAGATGAAAAAGTTATTAAGATGAAAGAATAGTCAAGGGCGTTTTCAGTAATGCAAACTGCGCAGTGTGATGAGGCAATCAATACGGAAAAGCAAACTTGGAATCTTTGTGCTGTCTAAAATAAGCTATTTATGTTAAATATATGTAGTAGAAAGATATTGCGTCACTATCACTTTTGGAATAATTCTTTTGACTTTAAAGCTATTCGCATTAAAAGATTATTTTTTTTATACTCTTGCAACCAGTTGATACAGAGTATTATAGTTTTGTTCACCTAACGGTTGTGCGTATCGCTAATCGAGATAGATATAGGGTTTTATATGTACGTGGTTGACTGTCTGTCCGGCCATCCGTCCGTGCAAGCTGTAACTTGAGTAAAAATTGAGATATTTTGATGAAACTTGGTATGTGTGTTCCTTAGTACAAAAAAAGTTCGAGTTCGTAGATGGGCGTAATCGGACCACTGCCACGCCCACAAATCGCCATTAACTGAAAATATATAAAGTGCCATAACTAAGCACTTTATTAAGATAAAAAACTGTAATTTGGAACAGGGGATCACAGTAGCAAGGTGCACCGGTGGATAAAAAATTGTACGTGGTCCCGCCCCCTAATATATTTAATGTGCATATTTCCTAAACCACTGAAGCTACAATAACCAAATTCGCCCAGCACAGATATGTATTTCAGAAACTACTACCGATAGTGTGAAAATGAATGAAATCGGATGAAAACTCCGCTCACTCCCTATATAACGGTACTGTTCAAAACTACTACATAAAAGCGCGATAAATCAATGACTAAATGCGCCAGAAACGTTAAAAACGCCGACGGGTTGGTATGACAAGGGTTTTTAGGGACCGTGGTAAAAATTGAACGATGGGCGTACCACCGCCCACTTTTTGGTTAAATCCCATGTCTCGGGTCCCGATTGACCGATTTCGACAAAATCTTTTCATATTCCACTTTGTGAAAATGAGTGAAATTATACAACAAAAACGTCTAGTTCCCATATAGCACAATTTTAAATTCCACTTGATTCTTTTACTCTTCAGTACCCAAATCAAAAAGCAATTATTATAATGGGATTAAACTTTGCCTTTAGTATATGCCACCTTATCACAAAAAAATTTTCACGAATATGTGTACCCCAGTACCTATAGTTGACTTTTCATCGAAAATGGAATTAAATGTTAATCCTTATCTTATATTGGTATGTCTGTATGTCAAAAATGGGTTGAATCGAAACAATACTTCCCTTAGTCCCCATATAAGTACTTAATATAATATAAAGAATTTCGAACTTCAGCGTGACTTTGTACTGCATATATCGCCCAATATGTGAATTATCCCAATGAAAGTAAGAAGGATAAGAGAGAGTATTTTATTCAGAAGAGTGTATCTTTGTGCCTAAAATAGACAAATTTGAACGAAAACTTGGCCTAACCCCTATACAACTAATATCAGGATTTTCGAACATTGGTTTTACAATTTAAAGTATTTCCCTGATTTTGATTCTTAGTAGAGTATAAAACGTTGTAAGAGTATAAAACGTTCGGTTGCATCCAAACTTATTTGTTTAATAGTTATTTTCTTCATTGTTTTATTCTCTTTCTCCACATTTTTAATAAAAATCTTTAATTACTATCTGTTCAGTTGTGTACCAAATTCAACGAGACTTACTAATTACTAACCTTGCAAGTGAAAAGGCGATTTGTTTTATTAACGAAAAGGGCGGTAATTTATTTTAATTTCTTTTGGTTACAACTCTCAGTTAAGGGGGTATTCTAGTCCAGAATTTTGAAAAAATCGATTCTTATTCATATTCTTAAAGACTGGACCTTTAAGAATATATTCCCCAAAGGAATTTTTAAAATTCCTATTATTTACCGACTTATAGCTATTTTAGTGACGCAGCGTATAGACTGCATACAGTTAGACTCAAATCTTTAATCGCGTTTTTCTCGAAACTACTATTTTCAAAACTTCTGACATGATTTCTCAAGTTCTAATGAACCGATTAACTTGAAATTTGGTGTGGGCCTTCTTTATATACCTCTCTATGATTGGAACTAAGATTATTAAAAAAATTTGATTTTTACTATTTTTAAAAAATTTTGATCTTTGCCATAAAACGGGCAAAAAATTCAAACAGTCGCCATTTACTGATTTTTTTTTTATTTATCCTAGCGGATTTACGATAGCGGCATTTGTACTGATTAAAAAATTTTTTTTTTTTCAGATCACCCAAAGTGTTGGAATCGTGTCAGGAAGGGCGCACCCTTATTTTCTTATTTTAAACCCCCGCCACGCCACCACGCCGCAATTAATCAAATTATAACAATTTTTTTTTTTTATTTGTTTTTGTATTTTTAAAATATCAAAAAAGATCTGATAAAAAATTGGATAGCAAAAATGTTCTTAGCTTTTTTTTTATTGGACTTTAAAAAATGCCGTTAATTCGCATTTCTAGTCTAGAATGATTATATACACGATAATATAGCGCATTTTGTAATTGGAAATATGTATGTATGTTTGGTATTGCGAATAAATGTAGCGCAATAGATCGCTTTCGTATTGAATTGCGCGTGTATAAAACTGCTTAAACGAAATGTTTTTGTGCGACTTGTGTAGAACAAATTGTGTCTGCTTTTCCGTTGCCCATTCTTTCTGATGAGTGGGTTGGTGTACATGAGTGGTGAGTTGTGTTGGTGTTGTGTTGTAGTGTCATCAGCTGTGGTGAATTGAGCTGTGTTTTATTAGGAAGCGTCAATTTTTCCAGGTAGAGTGGGCGGATGCTTAACTCATTTAAACACTATCTAACTAGTCCGTGAGAGTATTAATTAGAAATATTTCGCATATTTTTATGTTTCAAAATGAAAATTTTCAAAAACGCAGTTTTTTGCAAGAGTATCAACCAGCATTAAATCAGCAGGATTAAAATTTTGGGAATATAAATATACAAATTTTATTATAAGTATACACAATTTTAAAACAAAATTAAAAGTTAATAAGTTATTCGCTATTTTCTAAGTTACTATTAATAGTACTCCGTTTCTACAGTTATTTCTCGATTCCCATTGTGTATATATAATAATACAATAATTGGATAACTTCGCACGTCGAATTTGGTTGAAATTGGTCAAATAGTTCCCGAGATATAAAATTTTATCCTAAAGTGTATGGCACCGACTATTGCACAATTTTTACACCGGCTCCATAAATTCTTTCCCTATCTTCCTAGTTCTAAAATTTTATTTTCTGTGGCTTTGAAAGAGCTCTTTTATATGAGCACTTTCAGTAATTTGTAATTTTCAATACAACCATTATATAGGGAGTGGACGTCGTTATTATGTGATTTTATCCATTTTTACATTATAGGAAGAAATGCAGAAAAGACTTCTTCTCTGGTTAAGTTAGCTTTAGTGGTTTGACAGATGAGTTTATTTGACCATTTAGAAGGCGGGGCCACGGCCACTTAAAAAATTATTAGCACACAAGTGTCTCTTACTATTGCAATCCCCTGTACCAAAATACAGTTTTCTATCATAATTTAGTGCTTAGTTACGGTGTTTGATTTGTCGATATTTTGACTGTCGGGATTCCAAATTTCGAGATTTTGATCGTCACCGCCGCGACTGTAGGACGGTGCACGCATCGACTGGATTCGGTAGAGGATTACCAACGAGCGGCTGGTGAGTTATGTCCGAGCACCTGGAGAGTCAGGGCAAACATTTTCGCGCGACGTATTTCTTCGATTAAATTCTGTGTGAAACTCGATAAGTCTGCTACAGAGACGTTTGATATGATCAAGCAGGCTTACATAGATAATGCTTTAGTATAAAGTGGTGGGTTTCGGTGGCACCAGGCTTTTCTGAAGGACCGGGAAGAGGTCGCTGATAAATACCGGAAGAATGAGCAAATCCAAAGTGAAAATGATGCTCATTATCTTTTTTGACATCAAAGGCATCGCCCAACAACAATTTGTTCCTCCTGGACAAACCTTTCTTGTGAACAGCTACTTAACCAAGGCCGGCATCCCAACGCTTCCGCAGCCACCCTACAGCCCAGAAGTGACCCCCCGGACTTTTTTTGGTTGCATTTTGAGGGGTTCTAAGCAGCACGCACCCCGGCTCCCAACGCTATCCTGGAGAATGCCTTTCGTGAGGCCTTCAATGCTTGGAAATCTTGCTACTACATTCTTATACATATGTATGTATGTACATTCATATATTTGATACAAAAAATATTTGTATTTATTTTATAACGGGTGATCCAAGTAGAGGTACTTTTCAATAGCCTGTTTCTCTTGACAGATCACGCGAGTTCTCAGGTTACGTCTGACGGCATGAAGTTGTGCACCACATCGCATGATCAGCCAGTACGTGACCAAAACAGCAGACTCAGTATATTTTAAGTCTGTTGGAATGTGCGGTACACCCACACATTGGGGCCGACTCGAGTTGCTGATCTGATGGCAGAGTCAGACTGATTCTTGCTACAGAATAGAAAACAACGTTTTAATCCATAACTGGAGCAGTCGAACGGAACGGTTCCATATTCTCTCTCAGCTCCGCTCAGCTAGCAAAGAAAAGCTAAATAAATTATTATTAAACAAAAGTACTGTTATTAAAAGAAAAGTGGCAATGATACAGCTAATCATATAAATCCCAAAGCAGAACAAAATAATACATTTGAGATGGAAAATTATAGCAAAACCAAAAACTAAATTCAAAAAGTGAAAGAATTTGTGAAAAGTGCAAAACAAAAATTATTTTGAGAAAAAATAAAGAAAACTGTTGAAAACCCTAAAAGTGAGCTCTAAAATATTCCATTGGATTACAGCATTTGGATTACCTTTAATACAAAAACAAGTAAGGAAGGATAAGTTCGGATGTCACCGAACATTCTATACTCTCGCATGATAAAGTGATAATCGAGATTTTATTATACGTCATTCACATATTTTTCAAATACCGTATTTGTGTAAAGTTTTATTCCGCTATCATCATTGGTTCCTAATGTATAAGTTAACACAATATTTTATTAACTACTACATAAATTCCATTCCCACATTATATGCTAGAAACATACAAACCGTTTGCTTACTTTGGAGTCCTATTACAACCAAAAGTGCAACTGCGCTAAACGCGCATCCGCTAAATTCTTAAGTGAGCGAAACACGCGCAACCATGTCTTCTCCCCCAAAACCAAATAGCTGCAGGTGAGCGCTACACGCGCAAACCCTTTTAGCTGACCAAGCATCTTTGGTCACGTAGGCCGGCTCAAGCATAGATTAGATTATAAACTTTAAAGTTAAGTGTAGTCAGTCTTTTTAAGTTACTAGACTCGACAGGCACATATGTATGTAGTGCCGCTAAAAAAACATAAATAATTTTAAGATAATAAAATAGGCACATAGTGCCGACCTAATAAAATTAATTAATAAATAAACCTCCGTCTCGTTAATTTATATAGTATTATACAGAGAAGGCATCCGATGGAATTCAAAATAGCGTTATATTGGAAGAAGGCGTGGTTGTGAACCGATTTCACCCATATTTCGTACATGTCATCAGGGTGTTAAGAAAATATTACATACCGAATTTCATTGAAATCGGTCTAGTAGTTCCTGAGATATGGTTTTTGGTCAATAAGTGGGCGAGGCCACGCCCATTTTCAATTTTTATAAAATGCCTGGGTGCAGCTTCCTTCTGCCATTTTTCTCGTAAAATTTAGTGTTTCTGACGTTTTTTGTTTGTCGGTTAACGCACTTTTAGTGATATTCAACATAACCTTTGTATGGGAGGTGGGCGTGGTTATTATCCGATTTCTTCCATTTTTGAACTGTATATGGAAATGCCTGAAGGAAACGACTCTATAGAGTTTGGTTGACATAGCTATGTTAGTTTCCGAGATATGTACAAAAAACTTAGTAGGGGGCGGGGCCACGCCCACTTTTCCAACAAAAATACGTCCAAATATGCCCCTCCCTAATGCGATCCTTTGCGCCAAATTTCACTTTAATATCTTTATTTATGGCTTAGTTATGACACTTTATAGGTTTTCGGTTTCCGCCATTTTGTGGGCGTGGCAGTAGGCCGATTGATGGGCAAAATTCGAACTTAACCTTCTTATGGACCCAAGGAATACGTGTACCAAGTTTCATCATGATATCTCAATTTTTACTCAAGTTACAGCTTGCACGGACGGACAGACAGACATCCGGATTTCAACTCTACTCGTCACCCTGATCACTTTGGTATATATAACCCTATATCTGACTCTTTTAGTTTTAGGACTTACAAACAACCGTTATGTGAACAAAACTATAATACTCTCCTTAGCAACTTTGTTGCGAGAGTATAACAACTACATCAACAGCAGCAACAGCGGAGACAGCAGCAGCAGCTTTAGCAAAACAAAACAAACAGCAACATAAACAGCAACAACAGTAGCAGCAGCTATAGTGCAGAATAGTATTGTAAGAATAAATTAAATATTGATATTTTAAGAAAACAATTTAAATAAAATAGCTCATAATAATAGGAATTTAGAAAACTGTGTAGTAGCAATTACACAATTGTTAGAATTAAATGCAATAAATAATCAGAGGTCAATAAGACAACGTATTGAAAAAGATTTAAAGTATGTAAATTCTTTTGAGGGTAATGCCGGCCAATTGCCAGCATTCGTTGAGGCAATAGATAGGATTCTGAGGGAATATTTAAACCAGGAACAAGAAGTTTTTAGAGTAGTGTATGATTTAAAAATAAGCGGGAAAGCAAAAAATTATTTGCATCTTGCCCCACCAGCTAGTTGGGAAGATTGCAAAATAAAACTTAAACAACATTTTAAGCCAAGAAAAGATCAAATGACTATAACTAGAGAAATAAATACATTACGAGTAGGTAGCATTAGTGAGTTAAGCAGGAGAATCAATTAAATAATTGATGCTATAACTGAATTTGGAGCTCTGGATGAAAACGGGGAGGCAATGAAGGAAATTTTTTCAGGTATGCTTATTCAACGTATTAAGCAATTCACATCGGGGACTTGTGCTTATGCAATAAGGAACTCAATTTCATTGACTCAGTTATCAGGAATTATATACAGTTTCATAGGGCTAGACGATGGAAATTTAAATCCTATATTTTTAACAAGAAACAGAAATTCAAACCAATTTGATCAGAAGGCAAGAAATTTTAATAGTAACCAAAATCAAAATAATCAAAGAATAAATAACTTTAGGAGACAAAATATTGGCGATCAAAACAATGATCGTTATTATGCGCAAAATAATTCGGGACGATACTCACAAAGAAATACTAACTTTTCAGGGCAAAATAATTATCATCCAAATAATCCACAGAGACAAACTAATTATCGGACAGGAAATTCAGGCCAATATACAATTCAATATCGTAATAATAATATTAATAATAATAATAACGGCTATGGTAATTCAGCAAGACAAAATATACAGAACGGCACTCGACAAACAAGACGTTCAAATGGCCCAACACCCATGGATGTTGATGCTGTGAGCAGGACAGAGGAAACGAATAACAACGAGGAATTTTTTACCAATTAGCCTCGGAAAATCAAAATAAAATATTAATTTCACTTACTTTGTTTAACAAAAAATGGTGTGTATTGGTAGACCCAGGCTCTACTATTAGTATTATAAAAAAATCAAGCTTCGAACATTATAAGTTACCGGTTCTAGAAAAAAATAAAACAATAATTAGTACACTGAATGGTGTCATCAGAGCGTCTAACGAAAGAGTTAAGACACCATGTCCGCTAGAATTTAAATACCCTCACAATGCTAGGATGAGATGGTTGAAAATAGACTTTGAAAAACCGTACGATCTTCTACTAGGAAACGATTTTATATTTAATAATTTCAATATAATCGATATTGAAAACGAAGAAATTGTGCTTAAAAATGGTGTTAAAATTCCGTTTTATTCAAAAACTATCCAAGAGCAAGTATATGCATTGGAAGAAAGTAAAATGCAAAACATTCAACTGGATTATTTAAAATCAAATGAACGAAAGGAGGTTGAAAAATTGCTAAATAAGTATGAAAAATTGATGTATAGAGAAGGCGATGCCTTGACAAACACAAAAGCGGTGGTCCACGAAATAAAGACAACCACAAACCAGCAAATTAATTCAAAAATATATAGGTTACCTCCGAAACATGAGGAAGAAGCGATAAGGCAAATTAGGGAACTAGAAAAACAAGGTATAATTCGGAAAAATAGGAGTACATATAGTTCACCTATTATCATAGTACCAAAAAAATGTGATAGTACGGGCAATAAAAAATTTTGTTTAGTAATCGATTACCGTAGACTAAATCAAATAATTGTCGATGATAAATATCCTTTGCCAAACATTGATGGAATCTTAGACAAGTTGGGCAAGGCGCAATACTTCAGTACTCTTGATCTAGCCAAAGGTTATCATCAAAATTTAGTGGATAAAAAGGATATTGAAAAGACAGCTTTTGTATCTCCGGTGGGATTATACGAATGTATAAGAATGCCCTTCGGACTAAAAAATGCTCCGGCTACCTTTCAACGACTAATGAATGACATATTACGCGAATATGTACATAAATAAGATATGTGTCGTTTATTTGGACGACGTATTAATCTTTTCAACGTCATTGGAGGAACATTTAAACTCCTTAGAGAAATTTTTTTCAAAGTTAAAGGAACATAATTTAAAAATTCAGGTAGATAAATGTAGTTTTCTAAAGAGAGAAACAAAATTTTTGGGGCATACCTTAACAAAAGAAGGGATTAAGCCAAATCAGGACAAGATAGCAGCAATACAAAATTTGAAAATACCTAGAACCGAAAAACAATTAAAAAGTTTCTTGGGAGCCACGGGTTATTATAGAAAGTTCATTAGGGACTACTCAAAAATTGCATATCCAATGATTAAATATTTGAAAAAGAGTTATAAAATAATTTCAAGAGATCCGCAGTACATATGTATCTAGTTTTGAAAATTTGAAATCACTAATATCATCACATCCAATTTTAAAATTTCCTGAATATGATAAGGAATTTCCTATTACAACGGATGCAAGTGATTACGTAATAGGCGCAGTGCTTTCTCAACAAGGTCAGCCAGTGTGCTACATTAGCAGAACTTTAAATAACCATGAACAGAAATATGCCTAGCCATTATACATATGTATATTCAATAACCTATTTCAGGCTGTACATATCGTCGCTCGCATGACCAACTAACGGAACTGGCATTTTTTCCGAAATTGAGTTAGGACCACTATGGGACTTCTTTAGGCATGTCGCATCTTGTGTGTAAATTATGTGATTGTATATAGTACCGTTATCTCAGAAAACGCCATAACATTTTCAACGTATCTGCAGATGGACCAAAAAAATTTTTCACTAACTAACGTAACTGCAATTTAATACCTACTGCTATACTTTATAAAGAAAATTTCCGATATTATTGCAAGATATTATTTAATATGCCAACAAAATGCATGCAAAACTACAGTATTCTTATAAAACTAGTAAGGAAAGGCTAAAGTCGGGCGTGGCCTTCTATAATATAGACGGACGGACGGACGGACAGACATGCTTAAATCGAATCAGGTAGTGATTCTGAGCCGATCGGTATACTTTAAGGTGGGTCTAGCTCGCATATTTCGAGATGTTACAAACATTTGGGGCAACGAGGAGGTCGTCGTCAAAATTACATCGAAAAAGATCGACTTATAATTCTTCAAGTGGAAAGCCATATTGATAGATTTCCACGAGTGGAGTCTCACTATTGCCGTAACAACTCGACTGGAGAGTACCTTAACGGCGATCTGACAATAAAAAAAATGTATAGTTTGTTTACAAAGGAAATTGGAGAGGGCGCTGTTGCCAGCCTTTCGACTTATCGAAAGATATTTCAAACAAAAAATTTGTCATTCCATCGGCTCAAAAAAGATCAGTGTGGACTATGTATGAGTTATCATTAAGGAACTGAAGAAGTCAAAAATAATTTAAGCAAACGGTTTGAAATACACAATGAGGAAAAAAAACAAATTTCGACTAATTAGAAATGGATGTAAAGAAGCCGCTAAAATAGACCCGACAAGTCATAAGTCTTCCAATTTCAATGGACAATGCTGTATTGCTACACGTGGCACGAAGGAATTAGCAAACGAGGCGCATCTGAAGTGTCTACTGCTGTTTATCATTTTCTTCAGAAGTATGACAATAATGGCTGCAAAAAAGTGTATCTGTTTGCCGACGGATGTAGTGGTCAGAACAAAAATTCAGTGACAGTTGCTACTTTACTATATATAGTAAACAACTCAACTAATATTGAAGAAATAGAGTTAAGAATATCGGTACCTTGCCATGGACAAAACGAAAGAGATTCTACCCACAGCGCTATCTCCTACGCCTTAAAGAAAAGTGGTGATGTTCATGTTCCAAGTCAACTAAACCCAATATTCAGGCTGGCGCGGATAAAGAAACCTTACGATGTAGTTACCATGGATTATTCTGATTTTTAAAATTTCAAGAAATTGTCGACCGATCTTAAACTATTATCCATTCGAAAAGACGACTCAAGAGAACCAATAAACTGGACCGAAATGGTTGAGTACAGAGTAGAAAAAGGATAACCTTTCAAATTGTTTTTTAAAAATAAACATACAGACAAAAATTATAGATCCTTGACTCTAAAACGCCCTGTAGTCAGTTTATTGACGGGAGAGATTTCAAAATTAAACACGACTCCTCCTAAAATTCCTCAAAATAAATACGAAGATTTAGTATCGCTTACTACTGGAGATACGCCAGTAATCAAGTTATGTGAACATACAAATTTTTATAAATCCCTTCCTCATTAATTACCAATATTTTTTTCATTAATTTTTTTTTATTTTGGTATTTCATATCTATAGTCCAATAAAGATTAAAAAAAAAATTCAATTCAAAATCCTGTTTTTTTTTAAATAAAAAAAAACGTATCTACAACTATGCAAAAAAAAAAATGTCACAAAGGTAACGTATCTGCATTGCAATCGAAAAATCGCATTAAAATCCAATATAATACCATTTTGCCATAATAATATTGAAGAGTAGACGTCAGAGTACATAATTAGAAAAACAGACTGAAAATATCATGCATACCTTTCGACAGGGTCAATGGAATAAAGGGTCAAAAATATTAAAACTGCTCTCCTGTAAAATTTTGTAAATGTTAGTTGATATATGGCACAAAATTTAAAATTATAACTGATCATTGCCCGATAGTATTTTTGAATAATAAATATAAAGGAAGGGAATTTCACAACGGCACCAAAGGTGGCTATTGAAACTGCAAGAATTTAATTATGAAATGGAATATCAGGAAGGGAAAAATAATGTAGTAGCAGATTTTTTAAGCCGAATTGAAAATTCTCCAAAAATCGACGAAAGCAATGATAAAGAATCGAATTTAGAAACGTCAGATATAATACATTCCGCAGAAGACTATTAGAACACTTCTTCATAAAAGAAGAAATTGTCAACAAGTATAAGACCCAAATTTTAATAACATATAGTCCCCAAACTGAAGTTCAAATAATACATGGAAGGAAAGTAATTGAGATCAACCCTATTGATACGGAGAACATATTGAAAAATATTTTCCGAAGACATATTGACAAGGGCAAAGTGGGTATTTTTTCCGAAGTAGAGGAGACCAATTATCACAAAATTTAACTACTACTGATAAGCATGTTTTCTTGTAATAGCAAGGTGCAATTCATAAAGTGTACAAAAAGAGTAACAGAAATTATACAAGAAGAGATCTGCATAAACAAATTTCACTTTACCATAATAATGAGTCAATGCATAGCGGAATAAACGAGACTTACAATGCACTTAAGGATAAAATATTCTATTCAAAATTAAGGGAACATATACAGTTAATTATAGGTAATTGCGAAAAATGCAAGCAAATTAAATATGACAGGAAACCGTTAAAGCCGAAGTTCAAATTAACAGAGACACCTTCAGATAAAAATGAAGTAATACATGTGGACATTTTTCATTTTAAAAAACAGTCATTTGTCACAGTAATTGATAAACTAACAAAATTTGCGGCAGCATACAATATAATTGACAGAAATTGGAGGGCAAAGAAGGCCATCATAATTGAACATTTTACGAAATTTGGGAAACCAAAGAAGATCATCATGGACAACGAATTCAGGACCGAACAGTTAATTCAGTTCTTCAATACAGAAGGAGTCGAAGTACACTTAACAAAACCAAATTCTCATACAGGTAATGCAGACATTGAGAGGCTACACTCAACCTTGTTAGAAAAACTAAAAGGAATGCAAGTCTCTCAACAGAAATGAGGATACAGATCGTTATAGGTAACTATAATGATCGCTATCACTCAACCATAAAATGTACACCCAATAACGCAAGAAATGGTATTGATCCAACCATTTTAAAAAGTACAATAGACCAGAAGAAACAACTCACCATACACAATAGAAATAGGTACAGAGAAGACTATATGGAACTGAGATCGACCGGACCGATAAAAAGTTACAAAAGACTACGGCATAAAGATCAACCTTATTACCGAATTAATCCACTACAAAACGTTCATCCGACTAATATAAAAAAACCAATGAAATTGGCAAATATTGAAACCCCAAACGAGAGTGATGAAAATACATTTAGCTTAAGGGCATTTAATGGGGATAATAACACATACAAAAAAAAAAAACCGTTATAAAATAATTTTATTTTTACAGATGATGGGGATAATTGTGTTTTTTTTAGTAACTATGACATTGGTGGCAGCACTCTTACAAGTGACACCAATAGTTGAAGAAGCAGGATACACCATGATCCAACTCGACGAAGAAGAAATCGTTGGCGAAGTAAATACGATACTACATATTATACACCCGGAAGAGCTAACAAGTTTGGTGGAGGAAATGGAAGAAAACATAAGACAAGCAGACCTAAGTAACAAGGCACTTCTTTTTAACGAAATTAAAGTAATTAAAGCATAAATTAGATCGATTACTCCCAAGGAAGAGGAAAGAAAGAAGAGAGGTTCAATTAATATAGGAGGGACAATGTATAAATGGTTGTTCGGGGTAATGGACGAGGAGGACCGACAGGATATAATTAGTCATTTAGAAGTAATAGAGGGAAATTCGCACAATGCAATTACAAATATCAATAAGCAGATTATAATAAATGAGCATTTTAACGAGTTAATTAATTTAATGAAAACAATAGTAAAGAATGACAGGAGTAAAATATTTAAAGAAATAAATCAGATACAAAAGGAGGATAGAGAGCTAGCGAAATTGGTTCTTTACAATGATCAAATGAATAAATTAAGACATATAGAAGGGAGATACATGAACTTCAAAATAATATAGCCGCCGCTAAAAAACAATTTAATACATCCGGGAATGTTAACTAAGGAAGAAATAGATAACTTTGACATAGATTTTTATAAACTGAAACTGGCCAAGGTAGGAGTGGTAGCTTTCAAAAATGAAGCACTTGTGTTCGCCATTTAAACACCAAAGAGTTTTTTTAAAGTATATGTAAAATGAATTATGCCTCTACCAAACAAACAAAAATTGCAAATAGTTCATGAGGATGAAAAAATTGTAACAATAAATAAAAAACATTATAAATATGAAGATAATACGTTATTAAGAAAACGAAAATTAAATAGGAATTGTATTTTTTTAACGCTAGTGAATTTAAATACAACAATCCGACAAAAATACAAGAAATAAGCGATAATACTTTGATCATCAAGAATGCAAAAATTTGAAATTGTGATGACAGAGATTTTGTACTGCAAAATAACTATATATTAAATTTTGAGAAATGTGAAATTAAAATTAATGAAGAAAAATTTAGTAACAACAAGACTAAATTTGTTGATAGATTGATACATCCTGTAAAAATTTTAAACCAAAGCTATGAGTCAAAAATAAAATTTGAAGATATTGTACCAAATAATTTCAAGAACATTAAAGAAATAGAGGAACTAAAATATCAATAAAACGTATCCTATGGCATAAGTGCCTCACTAATTATAACAATATTAATAAGTATAATTTTTTTTACTATTTACTTATGTATGTAAAAGAAAAAATGAAAAGATAAGTTTGAAAATCATAAATAAAAGAAGACGGCATGCAGTTGTGCACCACATCGCATGATCAGCCAGTACGTGACCAAAACACACATTGGGCAGACTCGAGTTGCTGATCTGATAGCAGAGTCAGACTGATTCTTGCTACAGAATAGAAAACAACGTTTTAATCCATAACTCCCGTGAATCGTGTCAAGCTGCCATGTTATTTTTGTTCAGTATTGCTTGGCATTTCATCATAGAAAGACTTACGCCTTAACAACGTTTACAAACGTTCAACTTCCTTACAAAAATTCACGATCTGTAAAGAACCTGATACGCGCGCTTCGCTCAACTAATGGTCAACATACTCGGCCTACTGGGGCCCGGCATTCATTATTCGACCGAGATCTGGACAGACTTAGCGCATTTTATGTCGAGATGTTAAAATGAAAGCGTAAAAAATACAGCTTATGCAAGAACAGAAACCCCTCGACCAGGAATAATGGGACGCCCAACTTATTCCAGTGTGAGAGCGCCTCAAAATAAGCGTTTTTTATAACATTTTCCATTATGGCCAGATCGAACAAAATAACAATTTCTGGGCATTTATTAACCCAATACCCAACATTTAGTACGAATATAAATTACTAAACAGTGGTTATTTATTATATGGAGAAACTATTTAAATCTTTTTAAAGAATATTATAACAACTGACTTTTGTCCTTTCAATACCCAATAACAGGATTTAAGGTTGCTAGCTCTCAATCATTAAAAGTTTTTAATAATTTTCAATTGAAAATAATACTATGATGTTTCAAATTACAAAACATTTCATCAAATACCTTTAAATTTCACAAATTTATTTAATTTTCATTGTTTTGCATTTTTGATAAGAGGTCTTGAACGATGCAACAAATCCCTCCGTTTATATATTTTTTTTCGTAAGATTTCAATCTGGCCATCGGTCGTTTCCAAATGCTAAACGTCAAAACCTCCCCAATCCAGTCAACTGTCAAAGTTTAGGTGGTTTTGACGTTTAGCAATTGTTCTCTCACTTCCAGTGAGAGAGGAGTTGGGCATCCCATTATTCCTGCCCTCGACTATCCCAAGCGACATCTCTTCGCTATATAGGCTTTTGAAATTTTTGAAGAAGATCAGACGCCCATTTCTTGCTCAATGGGAATGTAAACAAGCAAAATTGCAGCATTTGCGACGAAGAGCAACCTGAAAGTATTCAAGATCTGCCATTTCATCTAAAAAAAACAACGGTTTGTTGTGGTTTGTGGATCGGTGGAATTGGTCTATATTCCTTCAAAAATGATGCCAGTGAGAACCTAACTGTCAAAACAACAACGACCGTTATCGGGCCATGATAACCTACTATTTGATGTCTGAAACTCAAGTTCGTGTACTCAGCGACATTTCGTTTCAACAAGACGGCGCCACTTCCCACACTTCCCACACTTCCCACACATCACTTCAATCAATTTATTTTATTTATTGAGAAAACACTCCGGTGAGCAGATAATTTCACGTTTTAGGTTGGTTGATTAGTCACCAAGTTCGTGTGATTTCACATCGTTAGACTTTTTCCTGTGGGGATATTAAAAGTCTAAAGCCTAAATCGACGCCTATTGGCAAAAATGATTCTGCTTGGGATTTGAAGGCTAATATTGTCATTGGTGTTGATACTGGTTCCAAGAAAGAATCAACGAGTTCAAAGTTATGACTGTCAACACTAACGTGTGAACCAAGTCGCGAATGCGATGACTATTTGTTTTTGACAGCAGATATTTCGTCTTGTCCTCGTTAACAACCAGGACCATTTGTTTCGCTTCTTTACCAAATCTGGGGAAAGCAGAACTAACGGCGCGGATGTTGAGGCCAATGATATCAATATCATAGACATACGCCAGCAGGTATACGCTTTTATAGAAGATTGTGGAGTCCCCCTTTTTTTGGATTGGGCAAAGCACACTTAGGTCCCAATCATCGGGCATGTTTTCATCCGACCATATTCTACAAAGAAGCTGAAGCATGCTCATTATCAGCTCCTCGCCACCGTATTTGAATAGCTAATGTGGGTAGTTGATATTCGAACATCATCATAGCCGGGCAATGGAACATCTATTCTATCACCATCGTTTGAGAATTCCTGTTCACCATCACCATGTGTTAGACTTTCACTGCCGTGAGTGACTCCTGGAGAAGTGTTCCCTCCATAACTTCAGTGTGTTGGTCCTACAAGAGTATGTACCGGTCTTAAAACCTTCAGTTAGTAGCCACATATATTATTTTCCTAAAATTTTCTAACATAATCCCTATCGGCCAGGTTGTCAAACTTTTCATACTTACGCATTTCGACACCTTAATTTTTTTGTCTCGCTTCCTTCTTCAACTCTTGGTATTTATCCCACTAGGTCGTGTTGTGGTTGATCGCAACATTGTAAGGTATGTTGTTGACAGTCCTCATCGTACCTGCTGTTATTTGATGGGAATGATTTGCTGTACAGAGGCAGGCTCGTACTTTCGCTGCAACATGATAATGGTCTGAGTGATGATGAACTTTCTTATGCTGTAATATTGTCTTTCAGACAACCATATTTCGGGCCCCGGCAAAATCGATCACCCTCAAACCATTTGGGGATGTTTCCTCGTGGAGGCAGAATTTACAAATATGCCTTCTTTAACCACCCTGGCGTTAAAGTCTCCAAACACGATTTTGACATCGTGGCGGGGGCAGTAGTCATAATGTCAAGGGCATTTTTAGTCATATCATATGTTAAAAAAATTTTGCTCTGATGTAGATTGTGGCTAGATGCTCATCCACCGGGAGGAATGCCTTGATTCGGCCACAGAGACTTTCTCCCACCACCAATCCCACACCGAATTTGCGTTCCTTTATATGACCACTATAGTAGGTCAAGGACCTACTCGCCTCAGTCCTTGTCCCGTCCTTCGCACTTCTTGGGCGCTGATGCCGTTCGTTCTACGAAGACATCAACCAGCTTGGCAACGGCACATTTACAAATAAGGGACCGGGGAGAAGCTAAGAAAAACTTTAAAATAAATTTCTATTTGCTTTTATTTATACTGCATTGTTTCGCGCATATTGTGCAACATTCCAAAAGTAGTTGCGCAAAAAATTACATCTCAAGATACTGTGCTAACTAAAACGCCGTTGTAAATGATTTTTGTTAAATTTTAATTGATTTATTTTAGTTGTATTTTTTATAAATTTTATAGAATAAACGAAGGGGAGATGCGGCGAGTTCATTAAAGTTACTGGTGAGAGTCGTTCGCAAAAATGAATAGTTTCTCTGGGTCTAAGTGAGAACAAATTTTAAGAATTTTTTTAAATCTTGTAACAACTTACAAGAAAATAAAGCAGAACAATCAGTAGGTCCGGCTATACGCTACGATATGGTCCTTTTATGAACAGTGCGATGACATATACGGTGTTTGTCACTCAGTAAACCTTCCAAAGAGCAATAAACAGTCATCGCTCAATGTAGAAAATCTGATCGGAGATACTTCTGTAGCGCAGAATACATCGAAATTGCCCAGAACAAGTAGAAAGCGCGGAAAGAAATTTCGGGTTCTGAAGAACTGGAGCGAAAAAGTTAGAAAGGATTCAAGCCCTTATTGATTTTAAAAATATTTCGCAAACCAGAAACCAGTGAATAATTCTTTTTATATTTATATTTGCACAGAATGCAACAAATTCCTTTTTGTTATTAAAGGTTTTTGCATAGAATCAAACGTGCAAATACAAAATGTGAAATATTGATATCAAATTTATTTAATAAGTTACAGGAAGTAATTTTAACACAAAAGTATTAATTTATTGGTGGAGGTTTTAAATATACTACTGTGATGAAATTGAAGTTTTTAATTTATACTTCGCATGTTTTTCGAATCGGTAAATTATTTTCGGTAAGTTGGTAGTACTGTCAGTGACATCTATGCCAAATATTCATTAGTATTTGAGATACGCATAGTTTTGTGAGGCTCTCAAAGTGAATTCTTCGATTTTTACTGCATATGTCTGAATTTACTAAACAAAGAAGTGCGATAATGCACCATCTCATACTGCATTAGTTATTCGTGATCATTTCGCCACATTTTCAAGTAGTATCGTGCGGCAACCACCGCATTCGCTTGATTTACCTTCGTGTAACTTCTGCCTATTCAGCAAAAGTATTCACGCCGGTGGATGAACGTCTAGCCACAATCCGCATCAAAGCGAATGCCTTCAACATACAATGCGCGTTCCAAAGTAAACAGGACTTAAAAAAAAAACAGAACAAATGGTTTTTTGGGCAAAATCAGTTTATTTTATTCAAAATAGTCTTTTTCTGCTTCAATACAGCTTTTTGCTCTTCGAACGTTGGATTCTGAGCAATTTTTGGTCGTCAGTCAATTTGTGCAGAACAAACCGTGCACACACCTTACGTAAGTCCAAATGTTCGGTAAAATGCGATAAACCAACGTTTTGGAGATGTTCAATTCCATTTCCATGGATTTCAATGACGATTTCGGCTGTTTTTGATGAATTCACGCACAGTTTCGATGGAATTTCCTGTGATCACGTATTTTGATTGGCCCACATGTTGATCGACATTTATGTTCTCA
Organism: Bactrocera tryoni; assembly: GCF_016617805.1. Taxonomy (NCBI): domain Eukaryota; kingdom Metazoa; phylum Arthropoda; class Insecta; order Diptera; family Tephritidae; genus Bactrocera; species Bactrocera tryoni. The sequence goes on along the minus strand of NW_024395977.1, from coordinate 551,679 downwards.
CGACCACTTTGAAAACGTTGAAACCACTCTTGCACTCTGCTACGGGATAGGCAATCATCGCCATAAATTAATTTAAGCTTATTTTCGCACCGATAACACAAACATACTGACAGTTAAAACGCAATAACTTCACTTCCAATCGATGAAATGTCATGAAACTTACTGGAAAATCGATAAAGATAGCAGATTCTAACGCACCGACGTCGACATATAGATGGCGTCACCACGGGGCGCTAGATTCAAAAAGTCCTGTTTACTTTGGAAAGTACCTTGTATAGCTGATTTGCACCCACGCCCCGAAGAGAAGGCCGCTGTAACCAAAGATGTCTGCTATGAGTACTCGGAGCGCACCTGTGAGAGCTGCCCCCGCCAAAATGTTAATCGTGCTTGGCGACTTTCACTTCAGAGTGGGCAAAAAAAGTGTCTTTGGCACAACGATCAGTAAATTCAGTGTCCATGATGAAACATCTTCAAATGGGTTGAGGCTGAACGACTTTGCCGGGACCTGAATTATGGTTATCTGTAGTACTAGATTCCACTATAGGAAAATTCATCAAATTACTTCTCGGGATCGAAAATCTACCAATCACGTCGATCATGTTGCGATAGACCGTAGACACGTCTGCAATGTTTTATTCTTGCGTACGCTCTGAAGTCTTTCAATTGACTTAGACTACTAACTTGTTGAAGCGAACATAACACAAGGAAAGTTCGACGTCGAGAAGCTTCAATCAGAAAAGACAGTCGAACGATTTTCTACTCAACTTGCACTCCTGCTCTCTGAGAGCACTCGTCAGCAAATCGGTATAAAGATACTTTGGGGCGGTATTTCAAGCTCCTTACGTACAGCTGCAAACGAAACCGTGGGTTTTCGGAAAGCGGTGGTGGCGAAGGACTGATATCGACCATGCACAGCTTTATAGAATAGAGTCGGACGAAAGCATGCTCGACGATTGGAATTTAAGTGCGCTCTTCTCAATCCACAAAAAGGGAGACCCCACAATTTGCGGCAACTACTGTGTGAAAGATTACAGCCCGCCTTTATAAAACAGATTGGACCTTATCTGTGTGGGTTTAGGCCTAAAAAATTAACAACCGACCAGATATTCATCGCAAAACTAATACGGCTGTGTAAACTGACGTTGAGCAATACCATAGCAGGGCACAATTCCGATTTCTTTGGCGCCGCGATTTGAAGGTACCGTTTGAAAGAGGATTAAAAAATATATAAGGTTATAGGTACCGCAAACGTTTAGTTTACGAGATATTCGACCTTAAAGTTCAAAAATTCCCAAAATTCGAACATTTTAATAAGCTATTTTACCACATTAAACACACTTTACTCACATTTTTCATTTCAAATTAATTAAATTAAACTATAAACTTTTAAATAAATCCACATTTTACACTTTTAACAGTCTTTTTTACCGAAGAAATCTTTATTTTAAAAATTATATTTTACACTCGTAATGAACATCATGTGTGTGCTAAAAATTACGACGAAATGGAGCGCTGCTATGTGATAATAAGGAAATTCGCTGAAATGCCTTTTTTCCCAAAAATTCATCTATCCATTCATGTGGATATGTTCTTTATTTAATTTAATAAACAAATAAGTAATATTATATAGTAATATTATATAATAATATTATATAATAGTATTATATATATTGTCACCTAATATACAAATTAACGTAAAAATAAATGGAAAGCGCTGACAGATATAATAACCAAAATTTAACCATTTTAGAACGAAAACTCAAATTTTGTTTCAATATCAGTGCAAGATAACTTTGGCGGAGGGGTAAAAAAACAGAATTTCCGTATAAATGGGGTATGTGCGGATAGGGGAGCTTCTCCAGAGAAAAAATATCCAAAAATAATATTAAAATAACTTTTATTTTTTAAAATATTCACCATTAAAAGTTCAAAAATTCGCACTAATAACACATGGTATTTCTCCATGTTTCACTAAATTTTTTCACGTTTTTCACTCTGTATATTTAATTATACACTCTAAACATTGAAATAAGTTCACATTTCACTTTTATTTTGGTATATTTTACCTAAATTTATTAATTTAAAAATCAGTTAGCACACTCATCGTTGAAAAGGTTAGATTGTTTACAATTATGAGGAAAACGAGCCTTGCCACATCTTAAATAGCAAATATGGAGGATTTTTAACAATTTTTCTATGTTTGTTTTTCGCGTGATTTTTTTTTCTATATTAACTATAAAAAAAAATACTTTCCACATATGTATATGTGTAATATGTGATTTATGTGACTGAAGTACTTTCGCGTAGTACTCTTTTTTGCATTGTCGGCCTTCGGCCGCGCTTTAAAAAAATAACCCTGTTCGAGCGAATACCCGGGGTGACTGAAGTACTTTCGCATAGTACTCCTTTCTGCGTTAAAATAAAACAATATATTGAGTTTCGTTGTAAAGTGGTTATCTTGCACTAATATTGAAACACAATTTGAATTTTCGTTATAAAATGGTTAAATTTTGGTTATTGTATCTGTCAGCGCTTTCCATTTATTTTTGATAATACGTTGTTTTGTATATTAGGTGACAATATACGTATATATAATATTATTATATAATATTTCTATATAATATTACTTATTTCTTTATTAAATTAAATAAAGAACATATCCATATGAATGATATTATTATCACATGGCAGCCCTCCATTTCGTCGTAATTTTTAGCACACACATGATGTTCACTACGAGTGCAAAATGTAATTTTTAAAATAAAGATTTCTAATTTAGTCATTCGAATGTTAGTCAATCGTACTGTAGATAATGCTTGATATTATTTGATGTTACTTAATATCTTAATTTATATTTCTTCTTTTTTGTGATCAATAATATTGAATTTTATGGATAGTTGGAAATCTGAGAAAAAGTATAAAATAATTTTTAGTTCCAAATTATTACTCAATTCCGGGTATTAGGTGTAAATTATAGCAAACAAAAATTATTTTTAAAATAAATAATTTACAATTATAACGAATTTTTGAATGACAATTATTTTTTTGTAGGTTATGGAATTTTATTTTCGGTCAGGGAAAAGTCATGGAAAAGTCAGGGAATTTCGAAATTAGTGTTCAGTCGGCACCCTGCATAAGCTCGGTCAGGATCTGGAAGGACCCCTCCGAGCACTTCGATACCAAACGGGGAAAAGGCGACTCCCTATTATGCGACTTCTTCAAGTAAAGTAAAGAAGAAAAAGAAAGTGGAAGAATTCGATTGAATTTATATTCGTGTGGCGCCAATTTTCACAATGTAACATAGAACTGTGAGGATAATATTATACACCGAATTTGGTGGTCTAGTAGGTCCAGAGATATGTGATTTCAGCTAAATGTGGGTATACCACGACCATTATCCAATGACCCCGGTTCTTATAAGGTTTTCTTGTATCACCGTGGGTGTAAAATTGTTTGTGTTTTTTATTTTTGCTTGGTATTGTTTGGCATTTCATCAAGGAAAGACGGTGTTCATCGTTTACAAATCATTCAACTCAACATAATCGGCCCATCTTGAGACCCAACATTCATTATTGGATAATATTCAACTGAAGAAAACACGACCATGGGAGTTGATTTGGCGCCGTTCGCAGCAACGCATTTTACGGCAAGGTTTTAAATTGAATGCGTACAAAACACAGTTTGTGCAAGAACTGAAACCGCTCGACCTTTCCAAGCGACGAAGCTATGTTCTACAGTTACTCACAAAAATGAGTATACACCGGAGTTCGTTAAAGAAATACACAAGCTATGGAAAATTTAGTGAATATATTTGAATGTGCATCAACATTTAAAGTTTGAACTCTTATCGACTATATTTGAACATAAATTAATTCTTTTATATAACATTAAGCAAAAACTTATGCAAAAACTATAATTATTGACAAATTCAGGTCACAAAATTGAGTATACGCTCCATGGAAAATAACTATATTATCCGCCTAACTTTTGTTTTTCTTTAATTTAATAGGCTGTGGGTCCACCTGCTGCATCTATTACAGCTTGCATCCGCCTAGGCATCGATTCTACTAGTTTTTTGGTGAAATTAGGTGATATTTCGCCCCATATCCTGGTAATCTCCTTTTTTAGGTCTTCTTTGGTACGGGGACTGGATTTTTTCAGCTCAGATTTCAGTTCTCCCCATAAGTGCTCTATAGGGTTCATATCAGGTGATTGTGGGGGAGTCTTAAGCTGTTTTAGTAAGCGTTATAAAGCAACTATTCTTTAACTATCATCGCTGTGTGTTTTCGATCGTTGTCTTGTTGGAACCAAAACACTGACGGAAGCTTTATTTTCTCCATGCTTGCACGTAAATTTGACTTCAGGATATTCAAATAAATCTCCTTGGTCATGTTGCATTCAATAAATTGCATGGTGCCTACTCCATTAGCTCCCATAGACCTCCACAGCATAACTGAACCACCGCCATGTTTCACTGTCCCAACTAAATTTTTACTTCTTAGCTCCGTGTTTGGCTTTCTCCATACAATTTGTCGTCCATCAGATCCCCAAATGTTAATTTTTGTTTCGTCAGTGAACATTACACTTTCCCAGAAACTTAAAGGCTTATTCAACATGAGCTTTAGCAAATTCAAGCCTTTTTTTCTTATTTACGATAGAGATAAATGGCTTTTTACGTGCTATCCGACCATGTCAATTATTTTTTCGAAGAACACGACGAACTGTTTCAGTTGATATTTCTTTATTTATTGTTTTCGACACTTCAACCGTTAATTTGGGAACACTTATGTTTGGGTTTAATTCCACTTTACGTACAATATTACGCTCATCAACATCAGTCAAAATTTTTTTCTGCCTCTCCCACCGGAATTTCGCAATGTTCCTTCATATCTCCATTTATTTATAATTTTTTAGACTGTGCATTGGGGTCTACCAATAATTTGACCAATTTGTCTGTACGATTTACCTTCACAGCACAATTTTATCATTAGTTCCCTTATTTCAATGGTTGTCTCCTTCCTAGTACCAGCCATGGCGAAAAGAATGCACAAAATACAATAAATTGCGTATCTAACGATAATACAACACAAAAACTTTGAAACGTATTTAAATACGAGCGTGATCACATAACTGTAAAAAGATAACTAGAGATGCCACATATAAAATGCAAATGTATACTCAATTTTGTGACCCAATTTTATCAATAAATTTAGTTTTTTGTTTAAGTATTTGGTTAATGTTAAAGAAAAAATGTGCATCAAAAAAATTCATATCTATCCACTAAATTTTCCATAGTATGTGTATTTCTTTTACGAACTCCTGTGTATACTCATTTTTGTGAGTAACTGTATATGTTCTTAAAATGTTTCAAGAAGATCCAATGTTGTCGAGCCAAATTTCGTTCAGCTTCAAGGCCCATATCTGGCTGAATGGGTATATAAACAAGCAAAATTGCCACATTTGAAAAAATTCAAGAGCGGTCATTTCATCCAGAGAAAAGAACGATTTGTTATGGTTTGTGGGCCGGTAAGATCATTGGTACATATTCGTGTGATATCACACCGTTAGACTTTTTCATGTCTAAAATCTATGGCCTTGGATCCAAACATCACGCATGTAATTCGCCAGTTACCAGGTGAAATGATTGAACGAGTCATCGAAAACTGGTTGAGTCCAGATCAGATGAACCATTTGAGACGGAGCCGCGGCCAACAATTGAAAGAGATAATCTTCAAAAACTGAATTTTAAAGAATGTTATTTCGAATAATAATGATCATTCCCCATTACATTAGAAGCATTTGTGTATTTTCTTTAAAAAATAGGGATCCTAGAAGTCGATCAGCCTTTAGCTTTAGTTTTTAGGAGATATTTATATACATTAGAAGTCGAGGCCTACTCAGTCCGAAGTAGCACCTGTTGGCAAGAGATAGTATGCATCAGTTTCTTTGTAAATTATGGTGGGACGAAAGCATACCCAACGATTGGAATTTAAGTGTGCTCTGCCCAATTAACAAAATGGAGACCACACAATCTGAGCCCACTACCGTGGGATTAGTCTCCTAAGCATCGCATATAAGGTTCTATCGAGCGTATTGTGTGAAAGATTAAAGCCCACAGTCAACAAACTAATTAGACCTTATAAATGCAGATTTAGACCTGGAAAATCAGCAACTGACCAGATTTTTAGCATGCGCCAAATCTTGGAAAAGACTCCACGTACACCACCTCTTCGTTGATTTCAAGCCTGCTTTAGACAGCACGAAAAGGAGCTGCCTCTATGCAGTTATGTTTGTTATCCCCGCAAAACCAATACGGCTGTGTAAACTGACGTTGAACAATATCAAAAACGAGGTTTCAAACAAGGCGACTCCCTATCATGCGACTTCTTTAATGTACTGCTAGAGAAAATAATTCCAGCTTCAGACCAGAATATAGGAGGAACAATTTTATAGAAGAGTGAACAGTAACCGCACCGTTAGTTCTGCTTTCTGCGAGTTGGACAAAAAAGCGAAGCAAATTGTCTGGTTGTGAACGAGGACAAGATGAAATATCTCCTGTCATCAAACAAAGAGTCGTCGCACTCGTGACTTTGCTCCCAAGTCACTTTAGACAGTAATGACTTCGAGGTCGTAGATAATTTCGTCTACCTTGGAGCCCGTTTTAACACCAACAGCAATGTCAGAAATCCAACGCAAAATAACTTTTGCCAACAGGTGCTATTCGACGAACAAAGAATATCATAGGGTTATATAACAAACCCAACCGCCATTACCCACCGAGTTATGCCCGAAGGTCATATAAGTAAATTTTTTTTCTTCCCATCGATGTTGCTGCGCAGTTTTCAGCGAAGAGGTCTATAGGTGCCACGTTGAGTGCCATTTCAAGAGCCGCCGTTGGAGTTGTTCTTAAAGCTCCCGTCATGCACAGCGCAGCGAGCCTCTGAACCCTTTCCATTGGCTTCCGGTAGATGAATTTCTGTACGCCTGAATTGGTCTAACTATAGTTTTTTAGAACCAGTGTATGATAGAGGGAGAGAGACCCCAGGTTGTGCCGAACATCTGCCTACGCACATTTAAAGCATTGCAGGCTCTCGATGCTCAGTTCTGGACTGTATTGAGAGTGGTGGTCATAATACTGCTAATGGTCTGTAGACACCTTCCTGTTATTAAGATGCCAATGTCGTCCGCATATACTGCTATCTTAGGGGTTTTGCCTTCCAAGTTCTTTAGCAGTTTATTCACCACTAATGTCTATAGAAGCGGAGATAACACTCTACCTTGGGGAGTACCTCTACAGGTCATTTTAGCTTCGTTCCATTCTGCTCTTATCCGTATAGAGGTCAAAACGCTTCTGATGCAGCGTTGTATAGCAGTATCAACATTGGCCTGACACTGTTCAGAATAGATTTCGAACAGACGTTGTTGAACGCTCCAGAGATGTCCCGGAATGCTCCAATAGCGTACTTCTTATATTATAGCTACATATTTCTATATTAAATACTGAGTAGCTTAACCTTATAGGCCTAAATTATTTTAAATAGGTTGGGTAGCTCCTACTTGCCTTCGGTATGAAAACTACCCTACCCTCTTTCCAAGAGTGTGGCACATGCTAAACTTCAAGCATCCCCTAAAAATCGTCTTCAGCCATAGCACGGGTAGACAGAATACATTCAGTTGCATTGCTGGAATGATTCCGTCCGCACGGGGAGATTCGTATCGGTCGAATGAGTGGATTGCCCATTCTATTTTATTCTTCTTAAAGATGTGTTCCGTAAAGTTACTGCACTACTCCCTTCGTAGCTAGGGCGTACCGCGTTCTTAAAGCCTGTCCTGCCATCCGCTGGGCGAGGCGAAGCTTTTGGATAATAGTTTCCTCTCGCCACCTCCTGGGTCTTTTCAAATCCACTACAAAAATAGTCCCTTAGAACATCTTTATATTCGTTCTAACAGCCTTCGATTTCTGCTAGCTTGATCCAGTTGGAGCATTCCCGTACTTTGTTCCAGCAAGGGGGCTTCATGTTGTGTAGTTGCGTAGTGAAGAGCTGTATTTAGGACATGCGTGAATACAGTTACGTCCTTTGCCTAATAGTGTCTGCCTGTAGAGATCACAGTTTGTATTCCTGGGATTTCTCCTAACATCATTTCTGTTCTTTGCTTTCGATCTAATGGAGAAATAGATGCACCTTTGGTCAGAGAACGACGGTGTGCGTAGCATTCTCCACTTTTCTACTAATGTATCTTTACTTGTGGACAATGCTATGCTTAGAACGTTTCTGGAGATGGGTCCTAAATAGGTAGGTTTCTTAGCTCGATTAACTACCCCTAGACTACTTTGTTAAGTATAATTGAGTAGGGACTCACCTCGATGATTGATGTCGGGGCTTCCCCAAACCGTATGATGGACGTGGTCACCAGCCTTTGGAGCTCTAACGTTGGTGCTTCGCAATCATGTGGCATGTAGCAGGATGCAAGGAGTAGCGACACATCTTTAGTATCCTTCACCGCCACAACTGGCAGATCATCAGTGGAAAGACTGTAATCAATTAGTGAAAATGGACTATCCTTCACTAATATCGCCGACCTTACCTTGTTAATTAAGCGGGGTGTATGTCGTATTGTTTTGTGACTTCAGCCCAGCGACCTCCTTACCCCATGCAATCTATAGTTCCTGGACTAAAACCTCGTTGTAGCCGTTTTTCTCTAAATTGAAAAGAAGCTCGGCGGAATCAATTTTACTCTTGTGGATGTAGGACAAGTGAAGTTGCCATGATCTCTCCTATTCCGAGATCCTTTTCTACTTCGTCCTCTCCCGTGTGTTTTTGTTGCTGTCCACGGGGTGGCGCTTCTTGACGTGAAGAAACACGTTTCCCACGTTCCACGTCATCTTTCCGAACCTCGCGTACAGGAGATCCTCAGCCGTCTTATTGATCTGGAGGATGTAGCTTTGGCCTCCACCTTCGTTGATGGATTTCGCCACGCTAAACACCCTCGAGTCACTAGTGAGCACCCTCACACAGGTTTGGAAGCGCTGACCGCTTCCCTTACCCATGTTAGTATCGAGTCGTCGTTGCATATTAAGATTATGACACCGCTTAACTATCTTGCCCCACCAAATGACGGCATGGGTTCGCTCGGTTCGGCGTCCATTTTCGAAAAGAGGGCTCCCAATAGCTTCATTTCCACTATTTTCAACTGCTCCTGTGACATTTGTCCCAGAGGGTTACTGCGGTCTATGAACGCGAGGTCAAATGCCGCTTCGCAATATCAAAGTCCGCCGTCGCTGCCTCGCCCACATGCTCGCTTCCTAGCTACGTCCTTACGTTTTTCGAGGGCGCTTTAGGTTCGCTCACCTTTGACGCCGTCTCTTTCCAGCGATGTGCTCCTCAATGCGATTATCATACTTTGGAGTCGAGACATTACACCAATTATGAGTGCCGAAGTGTGCCCGCTGTTCTTCAAGCCCAAGCCAGCCCTTTCATCTCTTCTTCCAGGCTAGACTTGCCTTCAAGGCGGTTGCATATTCTGACCGCCGCCTTGTATTTCGCTTCCGCCTTCAACCCCTCCTTTCTTGGCTTCTTCCGGGGCCCTCTCTTGTTGCCAGAGTTGGAACCCTCGGCTTCCTGTACAGGGGAGCAAAGAAATTCTTCTTCTGGTTTAGAAGTAGTACTACAACCACCCCAACCTGCTCCCGTATTTGCTTGTTATATACGTATGTATACTACTGTGATCAAATTGAAAGGTGAATTTTATCCATTTCATCTTCTTCGAAGCAATTCCCTTCCGCTGCCAACGAATTTTCCAGTCATCAAAGCACTTGAAAAATTCCTCCGTCGTGATGGCTATCAGAACCTTCTTCGATTCAGCTTTTATATCCTCAATTGAGCCAAAACGTTGTCTTGGGAGTGGTCATGTGAATTAGTTGAATAGCCAAAAGTTACACGAAGTTAGTTGAAAATGTGGCGAAATAATCACGAATAACCAAAGCATTATGAGATAGTCATTATTGCACTTTATTGTTCAATAAAAGTAAAGTAAGTAGTAGTAAAAGAATTCACGTTTAAAACCTCACAAAACGGCGAGTATCTCAAATACTAACGAATATTTTCTCTGGAAAATTTATTAAATTATTTAAATTATGTTATTAATTTCTTTTATATAGAGTAAATGAAAAAGCTTAACAAGGAGAAAAAGGTAAGCATTGTGAATTGAATGTCGTTTGTGTAATTAAAATTTTTAATATTACAGAAATCATTTGGAGCATTTGGATGCTTATAACAAAGACCGATGCGTATAACAATTAGCCGTATCACCGGTGACTTGGAGGACGAGCATTACGTGGAGCTCGCAATTAGTTTAAGTAAATATTTGATTATTTTGATTTTATTATTAAATAAAGCGAAATAATAAAAAAAATCTGAATTTTATTTAAAAGCATTGAATTTGCTAGAAGTGACAAATGGGTAACAAATAATCTTGTTACTGCTTATTCATACTAACATGTTTATATGTTATAGGTAACAAACTGATAACCAAAATTATAACACTAACAGATATTCACGTAACAAATACTTTTTGTTATCCATAACACATAGGTAAGTTATGCGCTAACAAAAGAATTTGTTACCTGTAACATACTGTGAAGAGATTTGCTAACAAATGTATGTATTCTGTTAGAACAAGGCAGCATGCGATATTTGCCATTGATTAGAACGAGATAACCATTGAACATTAAATAGCTATGTGTTACTTTTTTCCCACTCTCTGAACAAAAGTAACAAATATTTTAACGAATGCAAAAGTGAACAATAACAAGTCGCTTACACGTTTGCTAACAGCTACCCGTCTTGCAGGGTTGTTTCCGGCTTCCCTTATACCATGTTCAGACCGACACTTAATCACACGATTTCGGCTGTTGAGTGATTTATCCCACTAATCTAATAAACTTATCAAGATTTCGCCATACAAAAATGACAGTTCAAAATCACTTCATCGGAGTGATTTGAAACTGATCCACGCTAAATCTCTCAGTGCGACTCTGATTTTGCGCCATCTACTTGGCAGCATTGGAATTCTATTACATTATCACAGCTGATTTAGACACTACAAAAAGGAAAAAATGTAAACAAACAAATTTTTATTAGAGCAATGAATCTAATTTCTGCTGAAAACCGACTTCCCAAATGAAAAAAATGCGTCCATTATTTCCATTATTTGGAAAATATTTAAAAGAATACGGCTTTTATTACAAAATACTATATGACAATGTTTTCTTTTGATAAATATTGAGCGATGTAAATTCTTGAATGGCAAAAACAACTGTTTTTAATCTTTTCATCTGCAGCAAGAACACTGTTGGGTTATGAAATGCTTAAGTGTAATCTAATCTTTTAAATTTTCGGTCCGAACATGGTATTATGTTGCAGAGTGAGATGATGTTAACTGCTTATCGTGGTGATTTTAATGTTTGCCATTGTTTTTATATGTATTTCACTTTTTTGGCGGGTTGAAGTTTCCCCTTTGTTGTTTTGAGCGATTGTTTTTTTTTCCTGCACTATGCCTCTATTACTTTTCCTTGTATGTGGGAGTAATGCAGAGAAGTACTTATTTGTTTGGATTAAACATCCCGACCGCCTTGCAGTATTTACGAAATTATGTTTAGTGTGGTATATTACAAGTACATACTTGAACATTTTGATGTGAGTGATTTGGGTAAACCCAGAAATATGCTCAGAGTTGATGGTTGTTATAGGGTGCAAGTTAGACTCCAGCAAACGGTCGGGTTAGGATAGTTAATATTATTGTAGGATAATGCTGCAAAATTGGTTAATCTTTCATTAATTCGCATAACTCCTTTAGGGTAAATGAACGGATGCAAAGACAAGAATGAACTTCTCATGGGTATTTGGGTTATAAGGATCAAGACATCATATTCTTCTCGGAAATGTGTTTTTTGGGTTTGAATGATTAGCTTCATTCCTGTTATTTTGAATCTTATTACGCGGTTTGAGTAATGAGTCCCTCGTCACCTGGGTGAGGCGTTTAAGCTAAACCTGAATAAAAGCTCTGGGGAATGAGGAAAACCTTTTCAGTATATCCTTTGCGTTGTTAACGCTTCATGCCACAAGAGATTGCAATTTAATAGTTCTAGTAACGACTCATGCTTTCTCGTTAATTGCATCAAGTCTGTGAGAAACGTAAGTGCTTTGTTTAACCAAGCGAGAATTATGGTAGAGTCAGTCCAAAAGTAACTTTTATTATGAGTTAGATGTGGTTGGGATAGCGTAAGTTCAGCAAGGTCATCTAAGCAGAGTTCTAATCTGGGTAGGGATACATTTTTAATGGTAGCAACTCTAGCTTCCATATTTTCTCACCTAATAAAAGACTTATGTAGAGTGTTGCGGCATATGTTTTTTCTGAAGCATCAAAGAATCTGTGGAATTCGATGATGGCTTTAGGAGAAAAAGTTCAATTCTTTCAGAATAGGTGGGCGATTGGAGCTCTATTTCCACGACGCGAATACTGAGGATTCCAGAGCAGAAATGAGTTAACCTTGTGCTGAATTTGCCGTGGTTAGGTCGCTAATTCCAGCTAAGACATCGTCCACATCCTGCTAATGGGTGAGTTTCTTGTACATCATCGGCTAGATTCAAGACGTTACTGATTGTTAGATGCGGTACACAATTTATGCCCAATGTGACTGTTTGCCATTCGAAGTCTTCTAAAGGGGTTTCCGGTGAAAATATCCGTTGCGTGAAGCGACATATTTATACCTAAAACAAGAATAAGAATATTGAATTATTAAATATTATATCAAGAAAATTTATTATATAAAATACTTACCTTAATAATGCATTCATAATACTAATCTATTACTCACCTTAATACTTATCTGAACATAAGCTAGTACAATGTTTAACGAGAGATAAGTACTTACTCCTTTTTGTAACACATACTTACATTACAACTAGAATAAGCCGTTAGTTTAAGATTTAGGCTAAGCGATTCAGGGAGGATGGAGTCATGTGTAGAAGTTTACGCAAGTGAGGAAAGTTCTCTGATCGCCATTCAGAGTGGCCAGAAAATATTCTTTTACATATGACTCAAGCAGCTCACGACTTCTGGTCTTTGACCAAGTATCCTCTGGGTAGCCTAAGAACATCCGTTTGAAGACGAGCAAAGGTGAGAAGGCGAAATATCCCCTACATAGGATTGTGCGCTGGGATTGGGACCCGCCACGTAAAAAAACACCCCTAATGAAAAGAAGCAACAAGCCTCGGATGAGAGACCACCCTTTTGATGACGACCATGGCAAACGAAATAAGGACTACGATTAAGGGCATGCACCTGGAATGTCCGGTCCCTTAATTGGGAAGGTGCCGCTGCCCAGATGGTTGGTGTCATCGTGAAAATAAAGACTGACATCACCGCCGTCCAAGAAATGCGATGGACGGGACAAGGACAGAGACGAGTAAGTCTTTGTGGCATTTACTTCTTCTTCTTCTTCTTAATTGGCGTAGACACCGCTTACGTGATTATAGCCGAGTTAACAACAGCGGGCCAGTCGTTTCATTTTTTCGCTACGCCGAAGCCAGGTCCTTCTCCACTTGGTCCTTCCAACGGAGTGGAGGTCTTCCTATTCCTCTGCTTCCCCTCGCGGGTACTGCGTCGAATACTTTCAGAGCTGAAGTGTTTTCGTCCATCCGGACAACATGACCTAGCCAGCGTAGCCACTGTCTTTGAATTCGCTGAACTATGTCAATGTCGTCGTATATCTCGTACAGCTCATCGTTCCATCGAATGCGATATTCGCTGTGGCCAATGCGCAAAGGACCATAAATCTTTCGCAGAACTTTTCTCTCGAAAACTGGAACGTCGACTCATCGGTTGCTGTCATCGCCCAAGCCTCTGCACCATATAGCAGGACGGGAATTATGAGCGACTTATAGAGTTTGGCTTTTGTTCGTCGAGAGAGGACTTTACTTTTCAATTGCCTCCTCCTGTTGGCAAGAGTTATCCTGCGTTGGATTTCTAGGCTGACATTGTTGGTGGTGTTAATACTGGTTCCTAAATAGACAAAATTATCTACAACTTCAATTATATGACTGTCAACAGTGACGTGAGAGCCAAGTCGCGAGTGCGACGACTGTTTGTTTGATGACAGGAGAAATTTCGTCTTGCACTCGTTCACTGCCAGACCCATTTTCTGTGCTTCCTTGTTCAGCCTGGAGAAAGCAGAACTAACGGCGCGGGTGTTGAGGCCGATGATGTCAATATTTTACAGTGGCAATATAAAGGAGCGCAAGTTTGGTGTGGGATTCGTGGTGGGAGAGAGACTCCGTCGTCGAGTACTATCATTCACTCCGGTGAATGAACGTCTAGCCACAATCCGCATCAAAGCGAGGTTCTTCAACATATCGCTGATTTGCGCCCACGCCTCGACGGAAGAGAAGGACGATGTGACCAAAGATACCTTTTATGAGTGCTTGAAGCGCACTTATGAAACTGTCCCCGCCACGATGCCAAAATCGTGCTTGGCGACTTTAACGTCTGTGTGAGCAAGGAAGGTATCTTTGGCACAACAGTCGGTAAATTCAGCCTCCACGAGGAAATATCCCCAAATGGGTTGAGGCGCCGGGGCCCGAAATATGGTAATCTGTACTACTAGATTCCAGCATAGTAAAATTCATCAAGATACCTGGATGTCTCCGGATCGAAATATCACCAACCAGATCGATCATGTTGTGATAGACGGAAGAAACGTCTCCAGTGTTCTAGACGTGTGTGCGCTCCGAGGTCCTATCGTCGACTCGGATTACTATCTTGTTACAGCCAAGATTCGCACTCTGTGCCCCAAAAAACGCACGCCAATAAACACAAGGAAGGTTCGACGTCGCGAAGCTGCAATCACAACAGATAGCCAAACGATTTTCTACTCGGCTTGCACTCCTGCTCTCTGAGAGCACTCGTGAACAATTCGGTATAAGGGAACTGTGGGACGTCATCCCAAACTCCTTACGTACAGCTGCAACCGAAACCATTGGTTTTCGGAAAGTACAAAAGAACAGCTGGTACGAAGAGGAGTGTCGTATCGCAGCGGAGAGAAAACAGGCTGCCTACCTCGCACCGTTACCATCAATCATAATATGTGCAGGATGGGATAGATACCGAGAGTTGAAGAGGGAAGCGAGACGCATTTGCAGACAGAAGAAGAAAGAGGCCGAAATGCATGAGTATGAGGAGTTTGATAAACTGGCCGACAGGGATAATGCTCGAAAATTCTACGAAAAAATGCGGCGGTTTACAGAAGGTTTCAAAACCGGAGCATACTCTTGTAGAACCCCCAAAGGTCATCAGTTACCGATGCCCAGAGCATACTTAAATTAAGGAGGGAACACTTCTCCAGCCTGCTGAATGGCAGTGAACGCACAACACCAGGAGAAGGAGAACCAGATTCCCCAATCGATGACGATGGAGCAGATGTTCCATTGTCCGACCATGAAAAAGTTCGAATAGCAATTACTCGCCTGAAGAACAACAAAGCGGCGGGGGCCGTTGGATTGCCGGCCGAGCTATTCAAACTGATAAGGAGCATGCATCAGCTTCTTTGTAAAATATGGTCGGACGAAAGCATGCCCAACGATAGGAATTTAAGTGCGCTCTGACGAATCCACGAAAAGGGAGACCCGTCAACAAACTAATTGGACCTTATCCAGGTCTAAAGCCACACAGACCTGGCAAATCAACAACCGACCAGATATTCACCACTTCATCGTCGATTTCCAAACCGCCTTTGACAGCACGAAAAGGAGCTGCCTTTATGTCTGAATTTGGTATCCCTGCAAAAATAATACAGCTGTGTAAACTGACGTTGAACAACACCAAAAGCTCCGTCAGGATCGAGAAGGGTTTCAGACAAGGCGACTCATGTCGTCCGAATAGACGAAAACACTCCAGCTCTGAAAGTATTCGACGCAGTACCCGCCGGAGGAAGCAGAGGAAGAAGAAGACCTCCACTCCGTTTGAAGGACCAGGTGGAGAAGAATCTGGCTTCGCTTGTAATCTCCAATTGGCGCCACCTAGCGAAAAGTATAATTATTTGTGTTGATAACTTATAATTTATTATATAGAGTTGGTGGGTATATCCAAACTTCGTTATATTCGCGAAATAGGTGTTGTCTCAGGCAGAGCTTGCAGCTGTTTGTTTCTGAATGGTGTTGAGTAACAGTGAAATTATTATTCTTTGGGTATTTAATGAAACATACAAGTACATACCTGTGTGGAATGAGGGCAGCTTTGCTATTAAAATTTTCTACAGATTCGAGGGTTTTATATTTGTGAGTTAAAAAACGGTCCAAGTTTGACCACGTTGGTATAGTCGAACTATCGGATAGGGTAAATTCTAAGGCTTCTAGAGTTTGTTTAGGTGGTTTTGAACTACAAAGACATATCAATATCGGATCCCTACTTCTCGTGTCAATTGGATTGGTTATGACGTTAATAACCATTCGCTGGAAGCGTTTTATATCACAGTTTTTTTCTAGAATACTTGGGGTAGGTAAAAAGGGTCTTCAGATGAGTATTTACCAGCATTATCTTATTGTCATAATGGTCGACTAAATTTGAAGGTAAATATGAAACCATCATTTGTTATACTATTTTTCCAACAAAAATTTTAAGTGATTAGATTACATTTAATCCCTTCACTAATCTAGCACGTTCTCATTTTTGTTGGGCAGATGGTAAAACAGATGTTTTTGCCATTCAAGAACTCACATCGCTTAGTATTAAAAGAAAATATTGTTATATAGTATTTTGTTATATATGCCGTCTTCTTTTAAATATTTTCCATATAATGGAAATAATGGACACGTTTTTTTATTTGGGAAGTCGATTTTCAGGTGAATTCAGATTCATTGCGATTAATTCATTTGTTTGTTTACATTTTTTTATCTTTATAGTGTCTAAATCAGCTGTGATAATGTAATAAATATCCAATTCTGACAAGTAGACGGTGTTAAATCACAGTCTCACAGAGAGTTTTCGCGTAGATTAGATTCAAATAATCTCGGAGACGAGATTAAAAACTGTCATTTTTGTACGGCGAAATCTTGTTAAATTTATAAGATTAGTGGGATAAACTACTCAACAGCCGGGTGCCTTTCGAATTTTCTCTCTTGCTTCGCCTCGGGTCTGCTGTGTAAGATGACAGAGGTTCTTAACGTTATTGATCATTGGATTACGGATATACAAGGCTGAAAACATAGGCTCTTCACTAGTTTTGAGGGTGTGAAAACCTAGTGTTTCACTAGTTTTTTCGCCACTTTTGGCTGGCAGGGAGTGCAATAGCTCACGGAAACATACACTAGCTTATGAGATCTAGAATACTCTCTTCTGCAAATAAAAATTGACTTTTTTAAACCATAGGTTATTAAATAATATTTATATAGTATACCATTATTTTAAATAAATAACGGTACTAACCCTGCCACACAGACAAGAAACATAGTTATTTAGCCTCCAATCCTCGAATTTAAATAAAAGCTCGTTTTTATAAAAAAATCAATCTTAGTTGTTTTCGTCCAGTTTTTTTCGGATTTTTAAATTTTTTGCAGTTTTGGTGGATATGGACGGAAAGCGAAAAAAATTAATATAATATAAAATAATCTGTTATTTACATAAATAATAATTTCTACGATTTAAAGCAGAAAACATGTATTTTGCAAAGGAGCGTAGACTTATGAGGGCTAGTTACATATGTATATGGCAACTCAGATCTTGTGCATTTGTTCTTGCATCCTTGAAATTGCAAAATAGCGAATAGGGGCATTATCTTGCTCTTGCAAAACCCTTGCACGGTTTAGAGTGTTTCAATTGGTGCAACGACAAAACACACGCAGAAAAATATTTGCAATGGTTGTAAAATATGGCAGTTAGCTAAGTTTTAAATAGATTTTATAATTTCTATTTAAATTTTAAAGATTTATTACAGCTTTTTGTTAAGAATGAATGAAGAAGGTGCGCCAATTTACAATAGTCATTAACAATAAATTGACCAAATCAGCTGTTCATATATCACTATATTCTGCAAAGGGTGCTCTCATGGCGTTTCATATTTCGGTATAGGATCCCCCTAATATATTTTTGTTTTGGCACTAACAAAATGGAAAGGGATGCACGTGCTACACTCTTGCAAAGAACGAACACTAAAACACTCTCTTCACCCTCCACAATAACCACCCGCATTCCCCCTTCCTCCAGCTTTTCGAAATATAAACGAGCTAGGTTCTCTAGTTCTTTCAATGGTATATTAATTATTAAAAGTAAAATTTAAATGAATTTTAATTTGAATGTAAAAATTTAACAAATTATCCATTCATTTCGTTGGGTTTTGCACCGCATATAAAAAAATTTCATAGACGACTTATGTATGTCTTAACGCAGGGGTGGACAGATAGCCCTCAATGGCGTTTTGCCCGTTTGGGCACGCGTGCACATTTTGATGGTTAGATGAGGAGATCATCACGGGCAAACATGAAGAGGGAAGTGAGAGCAACGTATTTTGCCACTCCATATTTACAAATGAGAGCACAGCATGTTTACAAATGAGAGCGCGCGCATATATAGGAAGTTGCACTGTGGGTAATAACTGTAAAATTGCCTAACAATTTTAAGTTTCTTTGCAACTACTATAAATTTATAAAATGTAAGACAAATTACAAAAAGCATAATAAATATTTTATTTTAGTAATCATTTTTTTAATACGTCTTTATAACAGCATTTAGTTTAGTTTATTTGAAGTAATAAATTCTATGTTTGGTTTAATCTCATTTGCTGTAGCTATGTACACGCATTATTGTAAAACTTCCTTATAAAAAGTAATTTCAATAATAACTTCAGTTTATGAACCACTGTTACTTCCAACACATATGCTCAAAGGAATCTTATGAGAGCACAATGTAAATGATTAGCCAACACCGCTTCTACCGCCCGCTTACCATAGAATTTCCAACTATTTGGGTTTTCCCCGTAGAAACGAGTCAGCAGATTGCTCTCACAACGCAGGGTTGCCAATCTCGACATACTGCAGTAATTATAAAAAATGTCTTCAATATGTTCGAAATTTTCTTAAACTAACTCAAAATCAGAGTCGAATGCTATTTATTATTTATAAATATATTAGCTATTTTTAATAGTTTGATTTCAGTTTTGATATTTTATATTATGAACAAGTAAGGAAGGGCTAAGTTCGGGTGTCACCGAACATTTTATACTCTCGCATGATTAAGTGATAATCGAGATTTCATTATCAGTCATTTACATATTTTTCAAAAACCGTATTTGTGTAAAGTTTTATTCCGCTATCATCATTGGTTCCTAATGTGTATATTATACAGAGAAGGCATCAGATGGAATTCAAAATAGCGTTATATTGGAAAAAGGCGTGGTTATTAACCGATTTCACCCATATTTCGTACATGTCATCAGGGTGTTAAGAAAACATTATGTACCGAATTTCATTGAAATCGGTCTAGTAGTTCCCGAGATATGGTTTTTGGTCCATAAGTGGGCGACGCCACGCCCATTTTCAATTTTTGTAAAAAAGTTTGGATGCAGCTTCCTTCTGCCATTTTTCTCGTAAAATTTAGTGTTTCTGACGTTTTTTGTTTGTCGGTTAACGCACTTTTAGTGATTTTCAACATAACCTTTGTATGGGAGGTGGGCGTGGTTATTATCCGCTTTCTTCCATTTTTGAACTGTATATGGAAATGCCTGAAGGAAACGACTCTGTAGAGTTTGGTTGACATAGCTATGTTAGTTTCCGAGATATGTACAAAAAACTTAGTAGGGGGCGGGGCCACGCCCATTTTTCCAAAAACATTATGTCCGAATATGCCCCTCCCTAATGCGATCCTTTGTGCCAAATTTCATTTTAATATCTTTATTTATGGCTTAGTTATGACACTTTATAGGTTTTCGGTTTCCGCCATTTTGTGGGCGTAGCAGTTGGCCGATTTTGCCCATCTTCGAACTTAACCTTCTTATTGAACCAAGGAATACGTGTACCAAGTTAGAGTTTGATATCTCAATTTTTACTCAAGTTACAGCTTGCACGGACGGACAGACGGACGGACGGACAGACAGACATCCGGATTTCAACTCTACTCGTCACCCTGATCACTTTGGTTAATATAACCCTATATCTGACTCTTTTAGTTTTAGGACTTACAAACAACCGTTATGTGAACAAAACTATTATACTCTCCTTAGCAACTTTGTTGCGAGAGTATAACAATTATAATTGAAAAGTTAGATGTGTACAAAACTACATATGCGTATTGAGTAATGGCAACATTGTTCGAATCGTTTGTATTCTAAATATTTGTGTGATCAGCCACTCTCAATTAATAATGCCATATCGCGCAAATGTATTTTTACTTGATGATTTCTTTTTTTTTTTGAAAATATATGTTTCCTTTCTATAGCGCGAATTATTATTTTAATACATTTCCGGAGGTAACTTAGATCTTTAAAATTTAACAAAACAATTGAAGCATGTTCGCGAATAACGTTGTAAGCGACAGATTTAGAAATGTTCAGGAAATGAAATAAACGTTTAAAGCTTAAAGTTTTATCTATTTTGGATTTTTTTTTTATTTTTTCAATAGTAATCTGTCTATTTAGAATAAAGAAATTGAAATAAAAAATTAATAAAATAGTTAAACTAAAAAAAAAAAAAACGAAATTAAACTCTTTAAATGGAAAAACGTTTTATATCCAAAATTAAATGGATGTTAACACGTTATTCCACTATGCATAACATATAGTAGGATGGCGTTTGAAACGCTTTCCGTCAACGTATTTGGAAAGTAAAAGTTTCAAAACCAAAAAAACTGTATTTCAGTAATACAAACAGACAGAGAAGGTTATAAACAAAACGAAAAATCTTTTATTTCAAATAAATTTAAACGATATTTCCGCAAAATGTAATTCACAACGGATATGTAGTAAATAGTATAGAGTATCAATATATGTATTGGTTTATCTTTCATGGCAACTGTTTATAAAACTGTGCATAGTTTTCTGGTAAATACGACGCCATTGCCAGAAGGTCCATCTTCTTTTCATCACTTACTTTTATTGGATCATTCCTGAGCATTCTTCTTCTTAATTGGCGTAGACACCGCTTACGCGATTATAGCCGAGTTAACAACAGCGCGCCAGTCGTTTCTTCTTTTCGCTGCGTGGCGCCAATTGGATATTCCAAGCGAAGCCAGGTCCTTCTCCACTTGGTCCTTCCAACGGAGTGGAGGTCTTCCTCTTCCTCTGCTTCCCCCGGCGGGTACTGCGTCGAATACTTTCAGAGCTGGAGTGTTTTCATCCATCCGGACAACATGACCTAGCCAGCTGAACTATATCAATGTCGTCATATATCTCGTACAGCTCATCGTTCCATCGGATGCGATATTCGCCGTGGCCAATGCGCAAAGGACCATAAATCTTTCGCAGAATTTTTCTCTCGAAAACTCGTAACGTCGACTCATCGGTTGCTGTCATCGCCCATATAGCAGGACGGGAATTATGAGCGACTTATAGAGTTTGGTTGTTGTTCGTCGAGAGAGGACTTTACTTTTCAATTGCCTACTCAGTCCAAAGTAGCACCTGTTGGCAAGAGCAATCCTGCGTTGGATTTCCAGGCTGACATTATTAATGGTGTTAATGCTGGTTCCTAAATAGACGAAATTATCTACAACTTCAAAGTTATGACTGTCAACAGTGACGTGAGAGCCAAGTCACGAGTGCGACGACTGTTTGTTTGATGACAGGAGATATTTCGTTTTGCCCTCGTTCACTACCAGACCCATTTTCTGTGCTTCCTTGTCCAGCCTAGAGAAAGCAGAACTAACAGCGCGGGTGTTGAGGCCGATGATATCAATATCGTCGGCATACGCCAGCAGCTGTACACTCTTATAGAAGATGGTACCTTCTCTGTTTAGTTCTGCAGCTCGAACTATTTTCTCCAGGAGCAGGTTAAAGAAGTCGCACGATAGGGAGTCGCCTTGTCTGAAACCTCGTTTGGTATCGAACGGCTCGGAGAGGTCCTTCCCGATCCTGACGGAGCTTTTCGTGTTGTTCAACGTCAGTTTACACAGCCGTATTAGTTTTGCGGGGATACCAAATTCAGACATCGCGGCATAAAGGCAGCTCCGTTTCGTGCTGTCGAAAGCAGCTTTGAAATCGACGAAGAGGTGGTGTGTGTCGATTCTCCTTTCACAGGTCTTTTCCAAGATTTGGCGCATGGTGAATATCTGGTCGGTTGTTGATTTTCCAGGTCTGAAGCCACACTGATACGGTCCAATCAGTTTGTTGACGGTGGGCTTTAATCTTTCACACAATACGCTCGATAAAACCTTATATGCGATGTTGAGGAGGCTAATCCCACGGTAGCTGGCGCAGATTGTGGGGTCTCCTTTTTTATGGATTGGGCATAGCACACTTAAATTCCAATCGTTGGGCATTCTCTCGTCCGACCATATTTTACAAAGAAGCTGATACATGCTCCCTATTAGTTCTTCACCGCCGTGTTTGAATAGCTCGGCCGGTAGTCCGTCGGCCCCTGCCGCTTTGTTGTTCTTGAGGCGGGCAATTGCTATTCGAACTTCTTCATGGTCGGGTAATGGAACGTCTGCTCCATCGTCATCGATTGGGGAATCGGGTTCTCCTTCTCCTGGTGTTGTGCGTTCACTGCCAATCAGCAGGCTGGAGAAGTGTTCCCTCCATAATTTAACTATGTTCTGGGCATCAGTGACTAGATCACCTTTGGGGGTTCTACAAAAGTATGCTCCGGTCTTGAAACCTTCTGTAAGCCGCCGCATTTTTTCGTAGAATTTTCGAGCATTACCACTGTCGGCCAGCTTATCAAGCTCTTCGTACTCACGCAGTTCGGCCTCTTTCTTCTTCTGTCTGCAAATGCGTCTCGCTTCCCTCTTCAACTCTCGGTATCTATCCCATCCCGCACGTGTAGTGGTCGATCGTAACGTTGCCAGGTAGGCAGCCTGTTTTCTCTCCGCTGCGACACGGCACTCCTCGTCGTACCAGCTGTTCTTTTGCTCTTTCCGAAAACCAATGGTTTCGGTTGCAGCTGTACGTAAGGAATTTGAAATGCCGTCCTACAGTTCCCTTATACCGAGTTGTTGACTAGTGCTCTCAGAGAGCAGGAGTGCAAGCCGAGTAGAAAATCGTTCGGCTATCTGTTGTGATTGCAGCTTCTCGACGTCGAACCTTCCTTGTGTTTATTGGCGTGCGTTTTTTGCTGCACAGAGGCGAGTGCGAATCTTAGCTGCAACAAGATAGTAGTCCGAGTCGATGTTAGGACCTCGGAGCGCACGCACATCTAAAACACTGGAGACGTGTCTTCCATCTATCACAACATGATCGATCTGGTTGGTAGTTTTTCGATCCGGAGACAGCCAGGTAGCTTGATGAATCTTCTTATGCTGGAATCTAGTACTACAAATAACCATATTTCGGGCCACGGCGAAGTCAATCAGCCTCAACCCATTTGGGGATGTTTCGTCGTGGAGGCTGAATTTACCGACCGTAGTGCCAAATATACCTTCTTTGCCCACCCTGGCGTTAAAGTCGCCAAGAACGATTTTGACATCGTGGCGGGGGCAGCTCTCATAAGCGTGCTCCAAGCGCTCATAGAAGGCATCTTTGGTCACATCGTCCTTCTCTTCCGTCGGGGCGTGGGCGCAAATCAGTGATATGTTGAAGAACCTCGCTTTAATGCCGATTGTGGCTAGACGTTCATTCACTGGAGTGAATGATAGTACTCGGCGACGGAGTCTCTCTCCCACCACGAATCCAATACCAAACTTGCGCTCCTTTATATGGCCACTGTAGTAAATGTCACAAGGACCTACTCGTCTCTGTCCTTGTCCCGTCTTTCTTGGACGGCGGTGATGTCAGCCTTTATTTTTGCGAGGACATCAACCAGCTGCGCAGCGGCACCTTCCCAATTAAGGGTCCGGACATTCCAGGTGCATGCCCTCAAATCGTAGTCCTTATTCCGTTTGCCATGGTCGTCATCAAAAGGGGGGTCTCTCATCCGAGGCTGTTTAAACTGTTTCATTGGTATTGTTTTTTACGTGGCGGGTCCCAAGCCCAGCGCACAACCCTATGTAGGGAATGTTTCGCCTTCTCACATTAGCTCGCCTTCGAACGGATGTTCTTAGGCTACCCAGAGGATACTTGGTCAAAGACCGGAAGTAGTGAGCTGCTTGAGCCATGTATAAAAGAATCGTTTCTGGCCACTCCCAAGTGAATGGCGATCAGAGAACTTTCCTCACTTGCGTGAACTTCTACACATGACTCCATCCTCCCATTCCTGAGCATTGGCAAAGTATAATTCGCATAATTTCTGGTTTTTTTTGAGCGCAAATTATAGGAAGTCCATGTTTCTGCTATATTATGCTGCTTACGTATTCTAAGTGTGTTTGGATCGTCTCTAGAAATTTGTATCCACTTTGCAGTAGTTATTTTGCACAAAGGATTTCTATATAAATTTTTGACTAGCATCTCGAAGTTTTTAAATTCATATAGAGCCATTTGATGAATCTGGAATGGATCCGAAGGCCTTGCAAAATGAATCATATGACACACATCTGCTGGTATATAAAGTTGAGCTGTTTTTTTCTTTTTTTCGATAAGTGCAAAATCCCGGTCGCATGGCAGAAAGCTGTGCCCTGAAGTAAGAAATTTTTGATTCACTTCAGAAAAGTATTTGGTCAGAAGGCTGTGGCACAAAGCAATCATAGTCCAGTTGTTATTTTGTCCCACGCATCTATCGGACCATATAATCAATTTTCTAATTTGATCAGTTTCAGAATACTGAATTTTTGATGTAATGTGTTTCCAAATACATGCTATTTCAGCAGCTCCTCTTTAGCAATCGTTTCGTGCCATGTGTACATATCGACCGTATTTTCTGCACACTCTCTCTCTTTTTCCGTTTGAAAGCACCAAAAATAAATAAATGTTGTATTTCGTATAGAACTCCCTCTTCAACTCTTCTTCTTTTAGGCTCGCTCAATTCAAGAAGTGAGGATAGAAATAAACGTTGCTCGTTATAATTTTAGCTATAAAAGTTATCAAAAAGGTTCTTCATTTGTTCATTATCAAGTTTTGCACAATGGAAATTACAATGGCAATCAAAAACCTATTACAAAATAGTTCAAAATGTATATGAAATAAAAATTATGTACTTAAAACGTTTTTTCACTATACCTGCTTTGGGACATTTTTTGCTGGTATAACTTGTTTTTTTCTATTAATATAAGATTGCCCACTATTTCTTAGCTTTTTATTATTGAAATCTTTCCAATTTTCTAAATTTATTTTCTTTTTTGAGCCTCTAACACACTTATCAAGCACACGAGAACACTCACTTTTTGCAATTGTACACGCAATAAATAAGTCACTTGAAACGTTATTCCACTGAGTGCTTGTATTAAAATGCGATTTGAATACGAACAAGTGCAATGATATGCCTAATTTTGATTTGGATTGCTAAAAGAGAGCCATTATAACAGTAATCTGCAAAAAAACCGGTTTTGGAAAAATTGTCGCTTACAACGTTATTCGCGAACATGCTTCAATTGTTGGGTGTTTTAATTTAAAATGCTCAAAAATTCTTATTTTGATCGATCTGGCCATAATGGAAAATGTTATAAAAAACGCTTATTTTGCATTCAGCGATGAACATTAAGTTACGGAGAAATGTAATTGATTTTCTTCGCAACTTTTTATGCCCTTCCCTCCATAAACTGATATTCCCCTCATCTAGCCCTCGTGCGCACTTTGCTAACTTTGCGGGCTAAAAATGTGCCCATCCCTGTCTTAACGCGTTGCATGCGTTTACCATCTACCATAGTAAGTTGCAGTCTATGATTTATGAATATTTTTTTCTATTTTATTTTTAAATTACAACTCTTCTTCAACGGATAGTGTGGCGGCCTCCTTTTTAAATTGAATTCTGACTGACCTACATTGGCGTGTAGAAGATGATCTAGGATTTTTCCATATTATTTGGAGTTGCTCTCAGCTATGAGCTGAAGTGGGATATACTATGTTTCATATAGACACATCTCATCGTCATTACAGATTGTGTCCAGTACTGCCATCAAAACTCCATTTTATAAATAATGTTAAAGCTCCGTGCCATCAAGACAATTTTCAATTACAGTTTTTTGAATATCTTAAAGTCTTTAATTTGAGAATTTTCTCATAGCTTTGCTTGAAGCTTCACTATTTATGAATTCACGAATATGCAAGTATTGGTGTTTCGTTATTCGAGTCAACATTAAAAGCGATAATACGTTTTCGATATCTGCTTCGGATGACTTCAGTATCGGTGGAAAATCGAATGAGCGCAAAACATAAGTTGCAGACTCATCATGTTTTTCTAGCAGGGCTATCCGACGTTCGCCCTTTTTGAGGACTCAGCTCAATTTTGGGTCATCCACGCTCAGCACTTGAAACCTTTTGTTGGAGAGGTTCAATTATAATTGTTCCAATAGTATTCAGCTAATTGGTTTGATATTGTACAATTGAAATCTTAATGCGATTGTATGGGCTATAATTTTTTTCGCAAATGTAAGTAATACAATTCTTTAGTTTATTCATCCGAACTGGGTGGCCTTTGTTTTTAACCCTACAATACACGACTTTTTTTGTAATGAAATAAAAATATGTTGTCTGGTTCAAGTTGAGAAGGTAAGGAAAATAATAAAAAAAAAATCAAATTCAAATTGTTCATTAGAAAATTAACTTTTCATTTCTGTTCCACATGAGGTACATTGAGCGTAGACGCTACTTTTTGGCATAATGAGAAAATCAAATCATTTCAAATAATTTTACTTAGCATGATAAATTTATAAACATAATAATTATTGTTTATTGGTGAAAATTGCGGAAGCAATTGTTGCCTTTATTTAGGCAAAGCTCCACTTTGCATTTTTCGCAACTGATGAACCTGGGAATTTGCAGCGCTGCCGCTTTTGACCCCAAATGGGAAAATGTTCGTTGACATCACGAGGAGGTAATTTCGCTGCAATTGGATTTTTTCTTTTGTCTTCAATCTTTTCCTGCAATGATGATGGTCTACCTCTCTTCTTTGCAAACTGACAATTTGAAGTCTTTCAGTTTTAGTGGGGTTTGCGTTTGTTTTTGTTCTCCGACTCTCCTGTACAGCAACCAGCAATTTATAATAATAATATCTAGAAGATGATAAAATATACTTAGATACAATTTTCTAGTTCTAATTTTTATTTTATGTTTCCCCAGGAATGAGTCCAGCAAGTCGACTCTGCCAATACGTTGATTATACACCTTCACGATTTGAGGGCAATTTACGTGTACATATGTATAGTATTTGTTTTTTTCTTTCTTGCAATACCTCTTTACTAAATGAACTGGTTCTTATCCTACAAAAGAAGACAACAAAATGATAGGCTTGTTGTCGTACCACATTACAATCGCAATATCATTATCGTCATATCAACAGTGCAGAAAGTAGTTCAACACAAAGGAACTATGAACACCCCGGACCGACCGTGGTTATTTTTTTATCTTTATATCAAATAACATAAGATACAAAGAACATTTGTATTATTTTCTCTATATATGTTAAGCTTAGTACGCAGCTCTCAAGAAACGTAAAAACTTCATATATAAAAACGCTTAAGAAACGGTCAGGAAACTTTCCTGCGATAAATTTACTTGTGCTAGTACGCAGCTCTAAAGAAATCTAGTACTAATTTTTGATACTTTTTTTCAGTAAAATGTGAATATGGCAAACCTGATTTTGCGAAGAAACATGAAATCAACAATTGTTTCTTGAAGGAAATTCGAAATAATCGTCAAATTCATCCTAAATTAGTTGAAATCATTATTAAGAAGTATATTCCATTTTGAAATGTTGTATAAAACCTACCAATCATCAACAACATTTCTCAAATCTCAATGAAAATATTTATGTTTCCATACACATACACACATGCATATTACGTACAAAGTTTGTTTTCTTTGTTTATTCTCTCTTGCTCTTCTAATGTAGATCATTCACAATGCGTAACCAGCTGTCAAAATTACTTGAGAAATAATGTATTTTTTTTCTTGAGCAATTACTTGAGAGCTGCGTACGAACCTTTAAACAGAAAACTTGTTGATAATTTTTTCAAAACACAATATGTGGCAACACTGGTATTTGTCATGTCATGTAAAAAAAAAAAAGGGAGCTGTCAGTTGACAGCTGGCAGATGTGGAGCATCGAAATTATTTTATACAAGTAATAGGTTAAAAAGTACAGATTATGACTGGAACTAAATATGGTACGCAATCAAAGAATACAATATTATGAATTTTTTGATATTTGATGACAGATGGTTTATTCAATAAACATTTATTTTCTTTATATACAAAATTTTATCCAAATATTTGTTTAAAATCACGTCAACTCAATTATATTCATTATTCATCAGTGACTTCCGTAATAGTTACATACATTCGAAGTTGCCTCTGACGATATTACTGTGACAATTGGTCGATGATAACTGAAGTTACAAATGTATTAGATATCACATTATCAAGATATCTAATAAATACAGCATTTATTGTTGTTCCATATCTAGTAGTACATTCTCTCGGATTGTTGTTTATTTCCAACTGAAATTCTTCTTGGAGGAACGATATTAATGGTATATATATACCCATATGTAGATATGAAAGTGTAAACACAATGACTGCGACAGACTGCAGCAGCACGACAGTGAACTGAAAACGTCGTTGTTCATCTTACTACATGTACATTTTGAGAAGCAACAACAACACAATGGCCGGCATGTACACAAACAACGCAGTAGTTGTCCATTTTGTATGTACACAATTTCGTTGTGGCCATACTAATTCCTTTCACTTCAATGAAATTTTAATATTTTGTTCAAAGTGAAATTTTGTATGCAAAAAATAAGTAAATGGGTCAATGTTTTTGCTTTAAATTATCAATTGTTATTACAAATGATATAATAGAGCTATAATATAGCTATTTTATGCTTTTATTTGTAAAATAACGTCAAGTTTGTTAGAGCTGTGAATAATTTTACATTTTACATATTAGTGGCATCACCACTCTACCTCCTCTTTCTATCTTCCATTCTACTGTCAACTCTACTGTCGTTGGCAAAAATAGGAGGATATTGAAGTTAGCGAGAACGACAACTGTCGGCCTGCAGTCGTGTAGTCGTGCAGCTGTCAAAATAACACTGCCCTTAAGAGCGTGTGTATTTTAATATTTGACAGATGTAGTTTGCAGTCTGTCGCCGTCTATGTGTTTACACTTTGATTGTCGCCGTGGCGATACGCAGTCTATACGTAGTCTATATGTAGCAGAGAACGTAAAATAATAGCAGAGAACGTTTATAATAGAGAAGGTTCACGCAGAGAACATGTTCACGGCGCGAAGAACGTAAAAATATTTTTGGCTAACTCGGTCGAGATGGAGGAGTTTTAGCACTGACCACAGACGCTGTAACATACCGTGTGAGGCTGACGTGTTCTTGTTTTTTTTTGCGATCCTAAAACTTTGTAGATATCCAGTTTTTTTTGTTGTGAAAAATAGTGGTTGTAGTGAACCACATGTGTGGATACCAAATCTAGAGGAAAAGATAAGTACACATTGATTTTTTAATAACATAAATTTCATTTGCACTTACCTTTCCGTTTTTTGGGCAAATTTTGGCAAATATAGCCTTTTCCTCTTCCAATAACGTGCATTTAATAATTTTTTGTTCTGCCGTTTTTTGTGTTGATCGATCAGCTGTTCCCCTCCTCGTGTTTTCGTTTTCCTTTTGGTTTGCAAATTGCCAACCATCGAAAACACAAATCAGCTGTTTTTTCTTTTAGTTTTGGCATTGCCAACCATCTTTTTTGTTTTTTAATTTTTATTTTATTTAAGTAGTAAAGTTTGGGACAGAACATATATACCAAAGGGTGTTCCCAAACTATTCTTTCGCAGAGGATATGGCCTCTGAAAATAGTATTGGGCTAACACCGGAAGGAACTCCAAAATGATGAGAACGCCACCCAATGGTAAAAATGAGGAGTCCGCCGCTACTGGACCAAATAAGCGAGGAGATATTGCTGCCCAAGAAAACAAAGGGGGCAAACCTGAGGAGTTTAAAAAAGATGAAACGGTTAGCATCTTTTGCAGCCCATATTAATCAAGCTATGCGCGAATTAGTAAGCAGCATAGTGATATTACATGCCAAAACGGAAAAATTGGGAAATCAAGCGAGAAGAGTTTTGATAGGGAAACCATCGCAAGTACCCACCAGTGGAAGAGATGAAAATACCCCTAAAAGAATGCGAGAGGCAACAGGCTATCTACCACCTACAAAAAAGCAAAAAAATTTAAAGGAAAAGCCGCAATCGTTGTACAGTGGAGTAGCAAAATTAACCCAAGAGGAAAATACGACTGGTCTAAGCACAAGTGAAAGATGGGTAGACGTTGTAAACAAGAAGAAACATTTGGAAAGGAAAATCAGAACAAAACCAGATGCCATAATCATAACAAAGAAGGATGGTGCGTCGTATGCAGATATTCTGCGAAAAATTAAAAGCGACAGCGGGCTTGAAGTTCTGGGTTCAAATGTAACCCATATTCGTAAAACGCTAAAAGGAGATTTACTTATTGAACTAAAAAATCGTGCAGAGACGAAAGCCGAATCTTTCCAAAGCGCCCTGGAGGGGGTGGTTGGCGAAATGGCTAAGATTCAACCCAAGACCCACAACGTCACGATTACGTGAAAAGATCTCGATGAAATTACAACTCCTGAAGAAATCTGCGCAGCACTAAAAAGGGAGTGCGGAATCGAAAATCTGGAGATATCGAGTGTGAAAAGTGGCACGCAAAGAGCACTTGTATGCATGCGGGCACAAGATGCCAAGGCCGCACTTAAAATAGGGAAAATAAAGATTGGGTGGTCGATCTGTCGGCTTCGAGAATATTCGCCTGTTCCAAGATGCTATAAGTGTTTCCACCTGGGTCACATGGCGCGAAATTGCTGCAGCTCGACAGACAGATCTTCCTATTGTACACGCTGTGGAACCGCGGGACATTTAGCGAAAGTATGCACAAACGTCCCGAGCTGCATGCTCTGCATAGGGGAGCACTCAGTATTGACCACGACTTGCCCAAAGTATCTCGAGATGATGAAGTCTCAAAGTAAATGAAGGTACTACAGTTAAACCTTAACTATTGCGCAGCGGCCCAGGATTTGCTAGAACTGACAGTCATAGAAGAAAACATTGATGTCGCCATACTAAGTGAACAATACTCCCAGCGTCCGGAAAGCACATGGATTGCAGACAAATCTGACAAAGCAGCAATATGGTCCTGCAAAGGTCAACCTTTTAAGACCTGCTCCAGAGAAGCTCATAACTGCTTCACATGGGCCAATATACATGGAATACTATATTTTGTAAGTTGCTATGCTCGTCCCAGCGCAGCAATCACCGAATTCGAAGATTTCCTTTTAAGACTTTCATTAGAAACTAGAGGCAAAACACCGATTGTAATAGAGGGTGATTTTAATGCTTGGTCAACT
This sequence comes from Bactrocera tryoni, assembly GCF_016617805.1. NCBI lineage: Eukaryota > Metazoa > Arthropoda > Insecta > Diptera > Tephritidae > Bactrocera > Bactrocera tryoni. The sequence continues at coordinate 520,014 of NW_024395977.1, read as the reverse complement.
GCATGGGGCAGCAGATGCACAAACCATCGAGGGCGGCTAATTCAGGAATACCTGAGTCAAACGCACCTAACAATAGTGAACACCGGAACACAAAATACGTACCAAAAAGGGAATAAAGGATCTATTATTGACATTATGTTTGCAAATGTTTCGCTTAGTAGGCACATTAAGTGGGCGATGTCAAACATATAAACAAAAAGCGATCATATGGCAATTATGGCACAAATCTCGTACTCCCGAGAGCCCGAACTTCTTAGCAGAAACACTTTCCGAAAGCGAAGCTGGAAGCAACAGGAGTTCGACCCAGACTTGTTTGAGCTAGTCTGGAGTGCATCAAAAGTATCAGGTGACGACGCCGCCCACTTGGTATCGACAGTGCGAAAGGAACTGGTCGCAGCATGTGATGCAACAATGCGTAGAATCCCTGCGAACCACGGCTACCCGCTTGAGACAAAAATTCCAATACAACTACACATTTTTTCTCTATACACTAACACCAACGCACATTTTCGGGTTATTTTTTGTTTACCTAAATGCGATGAAAAAAAGTTTCTTTCATCTCTTGATTTATTTGAATGAGTGCGAAGGAGAAAACATTATTGTCAATAGTGACAAAAGAAAATCCCAAAAAGGGTAATAAAAAAACGATTGAAAGACGCATGTCATTCGTGATCGTACTATCGTAAAGGAGGCTCGTACAACAAGAAGGTAAGTGAATGATTTTTTCTAAATAATTTGCAAATAATTACTTGATTTGTTTTTATAGCATTGGAATTAGCAGCTGCAGCAATATCATCAGAAGCACCACATTTAAATTGTTAAGTAAGTATGTCAGAAAAAGTGTGTGTTGTTTGAAATTGAATTGCGCAGTTCAACATAATACGCAAAAATAATTACATACATATGTACATATGTAAGTATGTATTTTATGCGTTTAAGGCGGCCTGCACAATCCAATATAATATGTGAAAACCAATGTTTGCCTTATATTTTAAATAATCAGATAATATTATTCTTTTATTTCAGATATTATGATTTTTATTTAATTATTCTTTCTTTTCAGATTTTATCACTATTTGTATTTAATATATTTTATTCTTCCAGATAATATTAATCTTTTTTTTCAGATATTATTATCATTTTATACAATTAATCTTTCTTCAATGTAATTATTATTTATTTTCAGGTATTAATAATCTTTATTTCATTTTCAGGTATTTGTCTTTTATAATATTTTTCCACTCTTTTATTTTCAGGTTTTAAAAGTTCTTTTCTTTATTTCATCTTTTTTTAAATATTAAATATTTTTTAAATTAAATATATTTTTATTTATATAAATTGTAATACATTTTTTGTAAACATATAAAAAATAAAATATAATAAAAATTTTGAAAATTAAAAAGTTTAGTTTGAAATTTTAAAAGTAGGAATCAAACAATGCAACCCTGCATCAGCTGTTTAAAATGCAACCCTGCATCAGCTATTTAAAAAGAGAAAATGCAACCCTGCATCAGCCGTCGATTGGGGATATTAGAGCAGGACAGATATACTTTTTTATATGACACTGCTGAATGAGCGCAACAAAGATGTATGATCACATGTATACGTACGTGAGTAGGTAAAATATCTGCCAGGCTTAAGAAACATTCTATATGTTTACCACCACGTTTACCACCATGTTACCCGCTAATTATCTGGTGTTTTACCCGCTCATGGTTGGCAGGGATATCACATCGCAATAAGCGGCGGCCTGTGTATTGGTGGAATGAGGAAATTTCCACGCTGAGAAAGCTTTGTCACTAAGCCAGACGGCGTCTACAGCGTAACCGGAGTGAAGCGAACGAAAACCTCCTTAGAGATGAATATAAAAGCCACAAGAAGCTCCTAAAGTCGGCAATTACCCGGAGCAAAAAATCATGTTTTGAGAAGCTCTGTGAGGAAGCGAACATTGACCCTTGGGGAACTGCTTACAAAATCTGTATGTCGAGATTTAAAAATAAGCAGCAGCAACCTAAAGATGCCTCTTTTATGGGAAAAGTCGTCGAAACATTGTTCCCGAGACACGACCAGATTTCCTATGCTAAGCGACGAAACGAAGCTGCAGTTTCACCCCCGTTAGTCACGGAAGAAGAGCTATTGGCCATAGCTAAGAAAATCAAAACACCAAAGCGCCTGGGTTGGATGGGATACCCAACAGGGCCCTGAAGGAAGCTATAAGCTCAAAGCCTCAACTATTCGCTAAAATGTACAACGCGTGCATAAAGGAAGAGGTGTTCCCCGAGGCGTGGAAAGTACAGCGACTGGTTCTGCTCCCAAAACCAAAGAAACCATCTGAAGAACCCTCATCGTACCGACCACTGTGTATGCTCGACACAATGGGTAAAGTGTACGAAAATATAATAAGAAACCGCTTGGAGTTAACAATCCAGAAAGCCGGCGGACTATCAGAGAGACAATACGGCTTTATAAAAATGAGATCCACTATTGACGCACTACGAGAAGTGGTTGATACTGCGAAACGTGCAGTAAGTGGCAAAAGATGGAAAGGTGGCACAAAAAAGTACTGCGCGCTGATTACCCTGGATGTCAAGAATGCGTTCAACTCGGCAAAATGGGCACACATAATCAAAGCCCTGTATGAAATACGCGCCCCTGAATACCTCATAAACATTATATTGAGCTATTTTAAAAACAGAAGGCTGCTTTTTGATACAAACGAAGGTACCAAGAGTTACTCTATCTCGAGTGGAGTACCTCAAGGGTCAGTGTTAGGCCCACTATTATGGAACCTCATGTATGACGGGGTGCTAAAAAGACAGCAACCAACAGACGTGAAGCTAATAGCGTATGCGGACGATCTCATGGTGGTAGCAGTGGCCAAACAATTACCGACCTAAGAAACAAATGCAATGAGTGCTTAAATGGTCTACGGCATTGGTTCTCTTCTGTGAGTCTGGAACTGGCGGAGCAAAAAACTGAAGTTTGGCTCATAAGCACCAGGAAGGTAGAAGAACAAATAGAGGTCACCATAGGGGAGTGCAAGATTACTTCGCAGCCGCAGCTGAAGTATCTGGGAGTAATATTAGATTCTAAATTAAAATTTAAAGAACACCTGGAGTATTCTTCCAGTAAAGCAAACAAAATTTACAATGCTCTATCGAGAATGATGACCAATACAGGCTGTGTGCGTTCCAGCCGGCGATTCTTAATAGCGAAAGCAATGAGCTCCGTAATACTGTACGCAGCACCAGTATGGATACAGGCAATGGATATAAAAGCGTATGCTAAACAAATAATTGCCGTGCATAGGCTTACTGCAATTCGAGTAATAAGTGCTTTCCGGACAACATCGACCGACGCTGCTGAAGTATTAGCCAGCATGCCGCCCATTGACATCCAGAGAGATGAACTCGAGCGTTTATATCATTTATCAGCGCCTAAAACAGTATCGGCAAAGACAGAGGAGAGGAACAAAAGCATTAAAATGTGGCAGGAGCGGTGGAATTCCTCATTTAAAGGGCGTTGGACCCACCGACTGATACCCGACATCCACTCGTGGATAGACAGACGACAGAGACCTTGACTTTTATCTGACTCAAATACTTAGTGGACATGGGTGCTTTAGAAGCTACCTTTTCAGATTCCACAATGACATTAGTCCGAACTATCCGACAAACTAAAAATCACACTTGGTGGTGGTTTTACGGTCGATAATCTAACGACACTCATGTGTCAGTCGACTGATAATTGGAAAGCTGTCAGCGAAGCGTCAGCATCTATAATGACAAAACTGAGACTTTTTGAACAAATTAGGCGTCCGTCAGTCCGCACAATAGAGGAGACTTAAATGTCCTGTCCCTCCCACGAAGTAATACTTAATCGGTGGTTCCGTGGGATACATATTTGGGGGTACATATTTATATGCGATGTATGAAGATGTATGAGCGTGCATACATATTGACGCAGATTTTTGCGAGAACGACATTGACAAATATGATAAATCGACAACAGCTATGTTGCCACTTTTCTCACTTCTTTCTGTGAAGAAACATCAGAAAGTTGTTAAATTTATGATTTTTAGCTTTTGCCATCGTCGCGAAAAGACGCTTGTGGGCAAAGGCTTGTACGGGAAGATGTGATAGTGTTTGTTTTTATGAATGAAGCAAACTTGCCTGTTGAAAGTGCGCTTTCGTTCATGAATGAAAATATTGTTGTTAGGTGTTTTTCTACATATTTGGGCATCGACTATTTGGCTGCCATATTGACTTGTGACGGTGCTGATGCTACTTGAAACGATTGTCGTTTTTGTAGAACAGTATTTGTAAATTTTGCGGATGACATATCTACATGTGAACGCATATAAGTATGTTGTTGTGTATGCATTATTTGTGTGGGAATGTCATACGCACATATTTACATGTGTACGCATATAAGTATGTATGATGCCATTTCAAACGATTGTTGTTTTTATAAAGCAATGTTTGTAGTTTTTGGGGGTGACATATTTGCATGCGTACACATATGTATACAAGTATGTTTTTTTTTTGTGTTTTACGAGGAGGAAGCATCGAAAGCCTGGACCCCATGTCAGTGTGGAACTTTAATCCGAACTAAACCTCCTACCGTCCTGACCGTTTCCCCCGGTACCACCGTCAAGTATTACGTCGGGAGGATGGTTGAGTGACACTCATGCGTACGTAATGGTCAAAATGCATTCAGTTACAAGTTGCATTTACTTGGCCCCACCTCTGTTGGTCTAATAACCCCCCCTGTACATTGTTCGTCGCCAACCCTTCCCGTCACGTCAATGTTTGTGCGTTTGGGTCGGAGTTGTTCGTTGCATTTAACGGCTCTCTTCTCCGCCGCTGTTCGCTAGCACGTTGGGATTTCATAACCTTGGCTGCCACTTCGTAAGCAGCTTTCCACTTCTCTACAGATTCGACCATCTGGTTTACCAAGTTATCAGGAGTTGGGTCTACATCGAACGCATTTTTTAAGTGTTGCCTCTCATGATTTTATTTCGGGCAATAAAAGAATGTGTGTTCTACATTTTCGACGGTATCGCCTCCGCAATAATCGCATGTGTCGTTACTTTCGTGTCCGAATAGTTTCAGATATGCTTTGAACCAGCCATGCCCTGAGAGGATTTGAGTTAGGTGGAAATCTACCTCACTGTGCGGTCTGTTTAACCATGGTTCAACGTTGGGGATCAGTCGGAATGTCCACCGCCCATTTTCGCTTTCCTGCCAGCGTTTTTGCCAGTGATTCACTGTCTCTGCCCTTGCAATTTCTTTCCGTGTATTATGCCGTAAGCTGTCATTTGTAAGACATTGAATTCCTTTGGCCAAGAGGTTTAAAGGGTGTAGGCCCGAGATTATTAGGGCAGCATCTTCCGATACTGTACGGAACGCAGAGCATACTCTCAGCGCGCAAGTGGCATATATAGAAAAAAGGCCACGGCGATAAGATTTCATTTCGAGGGCTATTCCCCAAATCTGGACGCCGCACAGCGCGACTGTCTTCTAATTTGCTTTGACCCGCGGGTATTTAGCATTAACCGGGCAAGGCTCTGCACACTTTTGTAGCTTTTTCGCATGTGTACGCTAAGTGTTTCTTAAATGACATCCTTGCATCAAGGATGATTCCCAAGTACTTAATTGCCGGTTGTGTAGTGATGCTTACTCCCTTTGTGCTGAACGTGGCAACTTCTTTCTGCCAGTAATGAATACCGCCTCGGTCTTGCTCTCCGCTAAGTTCAGTCCGTTAGTTTCGAGCCAATCGCTTATTAACGTTATGGTCCTGTTGGTAATCGTAACTATATCGTGTATGTGCTTTGCTATAACCACAACAACCCACTGATGTGTACGTTTTCCGGTACTTTGAGTCGCAGTACTCCGTCATACATTATATTCCAGAGAAGGGGCCCGAGTACAGATCCCTGTGGCACTCCACCGGAGATTTTGTATTTTTTATCTTGCCTTCCTAAATCCAAATTGGTTTGGGGATAAACCGCCGGCGTCGTCAATGGCCTTACTTAGGCGTTGATAAATGATCCGCTCCAGAATTTTTCCCGCAGAGTCCAACATGCAGATAGGTCGGTAGTGGGACGGGTCTGTGAGAGGTTTGTTAGGTTTTGGCAGCAATATTAGGTGTTGCCTTTTCCATATTGTTGGGAAACAGCCATCCTGCATACATAAATTGAAAAGTGCTCTAAATGGGTATATGTTTTTGACGATCGCTGTTTTGAGCGCTATATTTGGGATGCCATCTGGCCCTGAGGCTTTACATGGGTCGAGCCGGTTGCATGCCTCTATAACCTCTTCGTTCGTTACTTCTGGTAACAACTCTCCTTGTTGCACCACCGTGATCTCTCGAGGTAGTTGGGGTCGGGTCGGGAAAAGGACTGAAACAATTCTGTCAAGGGTTGTAGAGGAAGTTGGCATTTGACCTCGAATGCGTAGTTTCCCCATTACGGTCTTGTATGCTAGCCCCCAGACATTGTTTTCAGCATCGTCACAGAGTTTCAGAAAACATTCCTGTTTACTTTTTTTGATAGTTCTTTTCGCAGTTTAGCATTAGAGTCATTCCACCAGTAAACGGAGGGATGATGATTGCGCCGTGGCAACTTCGACATTGATATGTCGCATGCACTCTTAATGCGGCTCATAATCAATGAAGTCGCCTGGTTGACCGACCGCAAGTTGTCAGGCAGAGTAGCGGGTCCAAAGGCTTCTTCGAAGAGGTCTGGGTCGAATGTTTTGGGTCGCCATGAACTTCTTGTTAGGGTCTGTAAGTGGAGCCATGTTTGCGGAGCATTTACCTCAAATATAATGGCATAGTGATCGCTGAAAGTGTACTGATCGCTAATTTGCCATTGCGATCTACGAACTAAGCTTGAGTTTACGAAAGTAAGGTCTATCACTGATTGTCGGCCGCCTTTGTTGAACCAGAGATCATAAAACGTAGAGAAGGTGCAGGTTCGACAGCGAACATTTGATAAAATTGCGACACGGAATCTCACCACACAAATACAGAACTCACGCTGTGAAATGTTAACATTTTTCACAGTTCTCCACATACTCAAACAGAGAATATGAAGAGAAATATATACGTACGGCTTATGAGGCCATAGCATGTATGCGCAATCAGGGAATATTGAAGAAAAATAAGTTCTTTGATATTCCATTTTTAACAGCGAAAAATGTGTACAAATACAGATCTTTCACATACTCAAGAATATGAAGAGACATAAATATGTATGCATGCTCCTTATGATACTCCCAACAACTTAAATTTTTGCTTTCGCAATGTATGCAAATATATATGTATGTATGCTTTTGCGTTTTGCCGTCGGCATTTACATATTGGCATGTAATAATTATCATATGAGTATAGTTTTGTATGAATGCATGCATAGTACTATTTACAGTCAATTTAGACTCGTATATTTAATAATTTAATTTGATTTTTACATAATATACTATACTAATAAATATTTTTGTATTATGTTTCTTAGTAATAGAAATTGAATTTATCTCAACAATATATAAATATATCGCCTATCATATTAATCTTATTGTCTGCCCATATGATTGCATGTACATATGTATACGCATGTGCGTATTCAGAAATTCAAATCATGATTTTATCACTTATCAATACACATTGTTACTTGTGCGCGGATTGATCTGCAAGTTCATATACATACATTCATTTATACTTATATGTACATATATTTGTATACACTTCCGAACAAATAATGCACAAGCTTACAAACGTACATATGCGTACACATTTGAATATGTCACCAACAAAAATTGAAGCATTGTTCTACAAAAACAACAATTGTCTAAATAGCAGAAGCGTCACAAGTCAATATGGCAGCCAAATTGGCGAAGCCCAAATGTAGTAAATTTTACAACAAAAACGATTTCATTCATAAACGCAGGCGCAAATTCCACAAGCGACCTCGCTTCATTCATAAAAACAGACGCCGTAACATCTCCCCGAGCATGCCTTCGCCTACAAGCGTCTTTTCGCGATGATGGCAAAAGCTAAAAATCATAAATTGAACAACTTTCTGATGCTTCTTCACAGAAAGAAGTGACAAAAGTGGCAACTTAGCAGTTGTCGATTTACAATATTTGTCTAAAATATTTTTCCGTGACTCGCAAAAGTCTGCGTCGATATGTATTCATGCTAATACCCTGCCAACCATGAGCGGGTAAAAAACCAGATAATCAGTGGGTAAGAAAGTGGGTAATCCATAGGGTAATCATGTGTACTTTAAGATAGGCCGAGCGACAATTTTACCCAGTCACGTACGTATACATGTGATCATACATCTTTGTTGCGCTCATTCAGCAGTGTCATATAAAAAAGTATATCTGTCCTGCTCTAATACTCCCAATCGACGGCAGATGCAGGGTTGCATTTTCTCTTTTTAAATAGCTGATGCAGGGTTGCATTTTTTGATTCCTACTTTTAAAATTTCAAACTAAACCTTTTAATTTTCAAAATTTGTATTTTATTTTATTTTTTACATTTTTACATAAAATTTATTATAATTGATATACAAATAAATATATATTTAATTTAAAAAAATAATTAATATCTGAAAAGATTAATTAAAGAAAAGAATTATTACAACCTGAAAATAAAAGAGTGGAAAAATATTATAAAAGACATATAACCTGAAAATAAAATAAAGATTATTAATACGTGAAAATAAATAATAATTACATTGAAGAAAGATTAATTGTATAAAATGATAATAATATCTGAAAAGAAGATTAATATTATCTGAAAGAATAAATTATATTAAATACAAATAGGATTTACTCTGAAAGCAAGATTAATTAAATAAAAATAGTGTTAAAATCTGAAAAGATAGAATAATTAAATAAAAATCATAATAATATCTGAAATAAAAAAATAATATTATCTGATTATTTAAAATATAAGGCAAACATTTGTTTTCACATATTATTTTGGATTGTGCAGGCCGCCTTAAACGCATAAAATACATATGTACATATACGTATGCATGTATGTATTTATTTTTGCGTATTATATTGGACTGCGCAGTCCAATTTCAAAGTACACACACTTTTTTCACATACTTACTTAACAATTGATATTTGCCGCTTCTGATGATATAGCTGCTCTGCTACTTCCAATTTCCAATGCTATAAAAATAAATGAAGTAATTAGTTTCAAAATATTGTTAAAAAACCACATAAAATTCATTTACTTACCTTCTTGTCGTACGAGCCTCCTTTACGATGGTACGATCACGAACGACATGCGGCTATCAATCGTTTTTTTATTACCCTTTTTGGGATTTTCCATTGTCACTATTCACAATAATGTTTTCTCCTTCGCACTCATTCAAATAAATCAAGAGATGAAAGAAACTTTTTTTCATCGCATTTAGGTAAACAAAAAATAACCCGAAAATGTGCGTTGGTGTTAGTGTATAGAGAAAAAATGTGTAGTTGTATTGGAATATTTGTCTCAAGCGGGTAGCCGTGGTTGGCAGGGTACATATGTACGTATATATACATACATATTTGCGCTGGCTTGTAGGCGGAGCTGTACAGCGGCAAGGCAAGCGGTGACAATAGGCGGTCATTCGTTTATTTTTTTCGGCACAGCTTGGATTTATCATCACACAAGTGCTGAACACAATGAGCGCGACAGACTGCAAGCGACATTTGTCAAATATTAAAATACACACGTTCTTAGGGACACATTTATTGAGGCAGCTTCACAATTATATAAATGTGTCCATAAGAACGTGTGTATTCGCGCTCAATGTGTTCAGCACTTGACTCTTTGACAAAACGCCAGTTTCGGCCATTGGTTGACCGTGACAACGGAGATGCGAAAGATGCGTGCGACACTTGTTATTATGACTGTATGTACATATGTATGTGGCTCGCATTTGCTTTCGTAAACATACAGACAAATGTGCCAAAGAAATAATATATGTACATATGTATGTATATGCCATAGAAATTCTATTGGTACAAATATGGAAATGATAACGAAATAATGCGAATATGCATATTTCATGAAGGTCATCAATTTTCTTTGAAGAAATGAAGTTCATTTGATACATCTATACTTTGTAATAGTCGAAATAAATACAACTTTTCTGAAATAATTTAAAAATTAAAAAGTTTAATTAAATTATATTTTACCTAATTTATCACAATTTTGTAAATTTTGTTTTGTATTAAAATTTTTATCATTTTTCTGAAAAAAATGGTTCATATGATACAAGATAATCACGCATATGTGACTCAGAGAATGCTTCTTTACATTCTTTGTGTAAATTTGTACATTTTTCTTCTCTTTATTCATTCTCGTATGAATTCAGTCGCTTTACATATGTATATTTCTGCCATTGCACATGCTCAATTCTGCTAAATAGCAGCGAGAATGGTGAAATTCCGTGTCGCAATCTTATAAGCTCTGTTAGCCGTTCAATCGAACATCATACAGAATTCAATTTGCACCTTCTCTATGTTTTATGTTCTCTGGTTGAGGTCCTTTCCTTTTTTTTAGTTGTAGAATCATTCAAATCATCTCGCGCTTGGTTCTGCATTTTAGCAGTTTCGCGAGCTAGAACTGTTGTTCCATAATTTACGAAATCTTTTCCTTTTTTGGTAAGATTAGGATTTGGCTCAACTAAAACATCTTTGCGCTTTTTCGGCAATTGTGTTGGTTTGTACAAAACTTGAACTTCTTCTTCCCTCTCATACGCTTCAGCATAATCTTCCAAAATGTGGTCGATTACTGCAGCTTCGTCCTTATCTTCAAACGATTTTACCTGGACTTCACCTTCCTACATTTCTTCAAAATGTGAGCCTGCCGGAAGAGATAAGTGCCAAGGTACCAATTCAGTTGGTTTTTTTTCAGTTATTGAAGGTTGATGTAATTCTTCAAAGAATTATTCTTCAATTTCATTTTCCTTTCTACCTTCCTCTATTACTTCTGTTATTTCTTCCTCAACAGAAGATAGAGGTGGTAATTGAACTGTTACGGATATAAGATTTTCGTCTTCTAGCTTTTGCACTTCATTGGTTAGGTTTGGTTTCATCGCAGTTGTAGATAATTTGGGAATAATTATTCTGTCCTCCAGCATTGTGAACATAATTCGCTGATCGTCATACTTTTGCATACTGCAGATTCATAATTTTTCGACGAAATTTGTAGATTCTGTATTACTTGTGCAGCTTCGCCTTTTAAGCATAGACGAAGACGCAGCATTTTTTCTGTGTTCGGCATCTGCTCGTTGTCATGTACCATAACTTGGAATACGTTGTAAAAATTGGCCCATTCTTTAATATCGGCATAAAATGTTGGTATTTTTATTATTTTTTTAATTCAAAGTTAGGGCGATAAGAAATTTTAGGCTCTTCTTTTTGTAACATTTTTCTTAAATTTTGAAGCTCTTCGTAATATTCGTCATTAATTTTTTGGAATAAGATTTCAATTTCTTCTTTGAAATCTCATTTGCTTTTTAGATTTTGAATATCTACGAATAAAAAGTCTAAACACTTTCAATGATCGTTGTTGATCATTAATTCAATAGTTAGATCATCCATTTTTCTTCAGTGGTTTTCAATTTTCCTCATGAATATAGAAGTTCTTCGATCTGGACTAATGTATGGTATTTGAACTGCTTCAATATTTGTTTTTCTTGATGGCTCTCCTGAGATAGTGTTGAACATATGTAACACCTTTTCGGAAAAATCCGCGTAGGCTTCAGGAATTTTCTTCCTGTTTATACCATGATTTTTTCGGCAACATTTATCGAATTTGTGTGACTGTTGGGTATTCTCCAAAAAAATCGTTGGAGGTATATTGATTTGGTCGCCTAGTTGACCTTGCTGTGCTATATGGTGCTCAGGCATGAACAATGACAACATCTGATAAGCGACGTTACGAGTTTTCGAAAGAAAGGTTCGGCGGATTGGTCACGGCAAATACCGCATTCGATGGAGCGATGAGCTGTATGAGATATACGATGACATTGACATAGCTCACCGAATTAAAAGACAGCGGCTACGCTGGATAGGTCATGTCGTCCGAATGGACGAAAACATTTCAATTCCGAAAGTGATCGGTGTAGCAGAGGAAGACCTCCACTCCATGGAAAAAAACAGGTGGAGAAGGACCTGGTTTCGTTTGGAATCGCCAACTGGCGCCACATTTCCAAAAGGAGAAAAGACTGGCGCGTTGCTGTTCACTCGGCTATAACCGCGTAGCGGCATAAAGTCAGCTCTTCGTGCTCTCAAAAGCTGCTTTAAAATCGACGAAGTGGTGCAAGTCTGGACTGCTACATTAGGAGATAATAAGTAATAAAAATTTGGTTGAGTTTTTTAACTAAATTTGTTTTGTGAACAAATTTTAATTGTTTTGGTTTTAATTTATAAAAAGAACTGTCGAATCTATAATAGTTGTATGCTTTTGTGGTAATTGTGCTAGTATATAAAAAATGTGGGTTAAACCACTTCTATGGATATCATATATTTTTTTATGAGGAAACAATGAATATAGTACAGAGTTGGAGTAATTTTTCACCTGGCTCATCATAATACACTACATTCCGGACTCTGTTGGAACAATTTGGGATATTATAGAAATTTTGTTATTGAAGAGATTACATTTTTACTAAGAATCCCTGATGGGTGAATGCAAATATGAGTGGTACTTATAACTTTTAGTTTTCCAGTATTGATTATTCTTATTCTCAGGCTATTCGCCGAAAATATGCGAAAGTAAAAATCAAAGGTGGAAATATTTGGAATTACAGTCTATAAAATGTCCGGTATAATCAATGAAAAATCTCGCTTCCGTTTCGAAAGTAATTCGCACGTAATAAGTAGAAACCATGATCCCGCCAAATACCCAGAAATTGGTATACATATAGCAAGGTTAGGAATGGCAAAACAATTTTTCAAAGTGTTGGATATTATTTTAATGGCATTTGTTAGAAAATTCGAAACTTAGTATGGCATAATTGAAAGGTGGAATAATTGTTAGTAATCAAATACGGCAAATAATAAAATAAACTGACTATCTTAAGGGTTTACTGTTCCGAAACATGAAGCTTGGAAAAGTTTTGCATTGATCGTTAACTGGAAAATTATAAAAGAGAAGCTCATCAAAGGCGTTTTATTGAAATATAATATATGTTTTCGACATTTGCTTTTCTGTTACTTATTTGCACCTTTATTTTTCAAAGCAAAACTAATATTTCGAAGATTACGGTTATTTTTCTTCATTTTTTCTGATTTTTGTAAAGTAAAATAAAAAACAAAGATTTGAAAGTAAACAAGAGCAAATATTGTAAAACCATTAATAAGTTTATGAACTTTGAGCATAAATATATCCAATACATATCTATCTTATACATAAGGTAACAAAACCACTGTAGATCAGTGTAATTAATATATTAGAAAAAGCTGTGATCGGGAAGCAATTAGCACTTGTAACAGTCACTGGCTATTGAAAATACTGAAAAATGACACTCTTCATTTGCTCTGTCGAATTATTTTCTGCTTTTAAACTTAATACGTTTCATTTCTTTAAATAATAATTAAAATATGGAATGTATGGAATTTTTGTTTACCAAAATAAAATACCTTTATTATCCAAGAATATTTTCTTTTAATTTCTTATGATGTTAAGATAATATATTACCTATAATTTGATCTATTAGTGTAATTTGAGAAATTATAAAGATATAATTATGAATTTATTACTGACTTATTGATTTTGAAGGAAATCCTTCTACATGTATAAATACTTCGTAGATACCTATAGACATGATCTTCTTTTAAGTTGAAATAATTTCTTTAAATTAAAAGTTTTAAAAATGTGTTGATTTGTGTCATCTTTAGGAAATATATTACTTGAGATTGAAAAAGTTGATTGACTATAGCTGCAGCTAAATGTAGAGTTAACTTATTTATTGTGTATTGATAACTTGTTTCTCTGAATTCCATCTAGGATCTTCAAGAAAGGCAGAAAGTTAAAAATATATTCATGATAATCGGTTTTAAAACTGGAGGCTAAAAACAATTCTTTAAATTCGGCTTTGGTAGTTGATGTTATAGTGTGTACTAATTCACTGTTGGCAACTATATTACCCATTACTTCCAATAAAGGACAATGAAATTTAATCCGCTCCATCCACACTTCTAAATTATAAATATTACAGTTATTAATCCTATGACAATATAAAAAACAATATAAAATAATACTGAAATCCAAATGGCAATTATGATCTAATATTAGAGTTCCCAACTCATTGAATAATGATAAAAAAAGATAAATTTTTAAAATGGTTACAGCTAAGGTCTAAAAAATGTTGTGTGTGCAGCAAATTTCGCTGCGATTAGTCGAGGTATTGTATGTAAATTTTCATATGCTAGAGATAGTCTTCCATTTTCATCGAAAATATTATCTCTCAAGTGATCGTTAACAAGGTAATTTGTTGATATATTTCCGCTGGCATTGAACTCATTAGATGAAATCATTTGTTTAGTAACATTTAAATTTATAGAATCATCGTCGTCATATCGCCATTGGTCCTCGTAAAATTCCAGGGTAAAACAATTTCCAATAAACTCAAATATTTTGTGGGTTTCACTAAAATTATAATACAAATATGAAAGATTAATGAAAGGAATATTCTTTTTCTGAAGAGAAACATTAAGATTTATAATATAAATAATGTTTACTAATAAAATTTTAATTTTTCGTCTTCTGAACTAACTATGGTTTGATGTTGTAAGTTCAAAAAAAAGAATATCAAAAATGGATGAAGAAAATATCTCAATCATCCATTTTTGATATTCTTTTTTTTGCACTTACAACTGCAAACCATAGTTAGTTTAGAAGACGAAAAATTAAAATAACTAGTTAGGAAGAGCTAAGAATCAAAGCCTGCGTCATACCTTAAGGTACAAAACATCAACCAGACGATCGGCATTCCAGCAATTTACATACATATATACATTTATATTATATATAATCAATATACTAACTGCCGTATTTGATATAATGTTTGTTAGGAAACCTGATCGACCTGATTTTATCTATAAACTATTATCATGCTACGTACCAAAAAATGTTCGCTTGATTTCATTAAGGTACTACACGTACCATCAGTAATGAATTTTATTTATTTTAGGCACAAATATACACTGTAATGAGTAAAATAAGCTCTGTAATTTTCATTGAGATAATTCAAATGTTGTATACTGCATATCCGATATATGCAGTATATAATCATCTTCTTTATTGGCGTAGGCACCACTTACGCGGTTATAGCCGAGTTTACAACAGCGCACCAGTCGTTCTTCCTTTTCGCTGTTTGGTATCGAACGGCTCGGAGAGATTGTTCTCGATCCTATTGGAGCGTTTGGATTTACTCAACCGCATTGGCTTTGCGGGGATACCACATTCATACATCACGGCATAAGGGCAGATCCTTTTCGTGCTGTCAAATCGACGAAGAGGTGGTGTGTGTCGATCTCTTCTCACGAGTCTTTTCCAAGATTTGGCGCATGGTGAATATCTGGTCTGTTGTTGATTTTCCAGGCCTAAAGTCACACTGATAAGTTTCAATCAGTTTGTTGACGGTGTACTTTAATCTTTCACACAGTACGCTTGATAGAACTTTATATGTACATATGGGATGTTGAGGAGGCTTATCTCACGGTAGTTGGCGTAGATTGTGGGGTCTCCCTTTTTGTGAATTAGGCAGAGCGCACAAATTCCGATCGTCGGGCATGCTTTCGTCCGACCATATCCTACTAAGAAGCTGATGCATGCTCCTTATCAGTTCTTCGCCGATATATTTCAATAATTTTATAGGCTCTGCCGTCTGAAGAAGGCGGGTAATTGCTATTCGAGCACGCTGCAGAAGTGTTTACTCCATAATTTTAGTATGCTCTGGGCATCAGTCACTAGATCACCTCTGGTGGTTGTACAAGAGTAAGTTCCGGTCTTGAAACCTTCTGTTAGTCGCCGCATCTTTTTTTTTTTATAATTTTCGAGTATTACTCCTGTCGACCGGCTTGTCAAGCCCTTCGTACTTACGCATGCGTTTCATTTCTCTTTTCAACTCTCGGCATCTATCCTATCCCGCACGTTATGTGGTCGATTGTAACGTTGCGAGGTAGGCAGTCTGCTTTCTCTCCACTGCGACACGGCACTCCTCATCGTACCAGCGGTTTGTTTGCCAGCCCCAATGAAAAGCAAACACAGAAAACAGCTACGACATATCCCTTATAGTGACCGATATTTTCGGTCAAAAGTCAACTATAGATACTGGTCCACATATTCGGTACCTAGGGGCTTGCACAGTTTTGGTTGGATTTGGGCAATTTTTGATCATAAGGTGACATACTTTAAACGAATTATTAGTGCAAAGTTGTATCCCGTTGTATCAGTTGCTTCTTGATTTGTGTACTGGAAAGTGAAAGAATGAAATGAAATTTAAAATTGCACTATATGAAAAGTAGACGTGGTTGTATTTTGATTTCGTTCATTTTCGCACTGTTACATAGGAATATCAGAAGAATGCCATGTACTAAATTTTGTTCAATTCGGTCGGACGGGTCCCGGGATATGTGATTTCACCAAAAAATGGGCGGTGCCATGCTCCTCGTCCAATTTTAACACCTTCTCGCGTAACTTTCTATCGTACCATCTCATAGAATTTAATGTCTCTGGTGTATTTAATTTCTGATTTAATGCGTTTTTAGTAGCTTTTAACAGAGCCCCTTGCTACTGCCATCGCCCCTGCTGAATTACAGTTTTACATACATATATCTTAATTTAGTGCTTAGCTATGGCACTTTATAAGTTTTCGGTTAATGGCGTTTTGTGAGCGTGGCAGTGGTTCCATATAAAGTAGATCGTTAACAACCCAACACTCTCGCAAGCACAAATTTCGTTGCCTGGACGATTCCCGCAAATTAAAGTCGATTCTGATTTGTAATGGAATTCTATCGACGAAATTAAGAATGAGTATGTTGATCCGTAGCGGAAAAGTATGCTGATAACGGAAATTAATCGATTTCAAAATTTTATTGTGATTCAAAGTGACCATTATTGGTAATCATGCTCTTTGACTGCGTTAAAGAAATATGTATCTTCTCAACTTTTTGCGTACGGCATATACGGCAATAAAATATATCTTAATATATAAAAATCACGTGTCACGTTGTTTGTTTTCGATGGACTCCTAAACTACTGAACCGATTTTAATGAAATTTTTAACACTGTGTGCAGTTTGGTCCAACTTGAAAGATAGGATAGTTTATAACTCTCCTTATAGTCGCATTATTTATTTATTGCAAATTATTTGTTTATTATTAGCAAAGAGCTATCCACCAGTTGGTGGCGCTAACAGCGGTATTGAGTAAGTGCGGTATGTTACAGTAGATGGCGCTACATTTCTTTCTAAATTTTCATGGATTTAGGCTGTCATAACAAAAGCTGCCACTTGCTAAAACATTAAATGAAAATGCGTTGTTTGAAGTTTATATTATTTGTGGTAAAGTTATACGAATCTATGACTTCCAATATTCTAAATTTAAGAAAAATCACATACAATCCGTGAAATAAATAAAGTTATGTACATATGTATGGTCAGACAAATAAGCAATGCTGCCACTCTTTTCCAGTAAATCTTCCTCAAATTTGGGAGATTTCAGAGGAATTTAGGAAATCGCAGAGTTGATTTCTGCATGTATTTCCTAAATGCAAAAAAAAAATTTCATTTAGTTGCATTTAGGTATAGAATTTTGTATGGCTAATTCCCGGTTTCACAGTCCATACTTAAGTTGTGCCTAAATAAAATCTTAGCTACGTATTGTTGCAAACTGAGTGGTCGTTTGCGTTTCACAGTCAATGCTCAATTTCTATAAAATTTTATTATGATATATGGCAACGTTGTGGGCAACATATGTTTTACAAATGTCATTCATAAAAATATGTTTGAAATATTTAAATTATAACAGACAATACATAAATTTGCGAGGAAAATTATATCAAAAATTGATGAAAACAACAAAAGAACCCCAAATTTCATCACTAGCGAGTCGGAGCACCTATGGGAACTGAAGGAAAAGTATAAGCTGTTATTGAGTGCAAACGAACGGACATTTGCCCTACGCTACGAAATATGTCGCTGAAAATTCAAAGCAAATTCAAAACAAAAATCACCTGTTATTTAAGCATTGCTTACGCCTCCCATTTTCAGTGCTAAAGCATAACCTAAGTATGAACTGTAAAACACTATTTTCCTGTTTTATCTTAAGCACAACATAAGTATGGAGTACATTTGGAGTTAAATTTAGAGCTATATGTGCTATTGCAGTAGATGGCGCTACATGAGGATACATTTATTGACACTTATTTGTGATACTAACGGCTGACGTTGTAAGGTAATTGAATAAGTGCGCTGTATTAGGCTAGATGGCGCTATAGAAGCAGATGCTGTTATATTAAAAGTTCAAACGTTTATTTCAGCTAAAATTTATTAAACGTAAAACGTGTGTTTAAAATTTACCATTTATTAAACGTAAAATGTGTGTTTAAAATTTATCAGACTCGGCCACGCTTTGCTTTCTTTTTATTATTTAAAACTCTTTAAACGAATTAAATAAAAGTAAGTATTATTAACTTGCTTTTCATTTTATTTAATAAATCTTATTTTGAACTTTGAAGTAATATTTTCAATAAAATGCCACCAAAAAAATCGAACCTCAATAATGCACGGAGTAGAGCGGCACAACGCCAAAGAGTTCAAAGACTTCAGCAGTCTGCAGAACAAATCGCAGCAAGAAACTCAGCTCAAAGAATCAGGACAGCAGAGAGTCGTGTACAAGAATCCCAAGAACAGCGTGATAGACGTCTGCGACAAACTGTTACCAGAACAAGAGCGGCGCGTGAACAACACATAGCTACAGCACGATTACGAGATGGACAGAGACAGCGGACCAGCCGCTCATTAACACGTTCAACATTTGTTCGTCTTGCGTTCGAATATGAAGCAGATATTGATTACTCTGCGCATTCAAAAATTGCTATCGGGAAATGGATAAACTATGTCCATATTGTCATGCATTAAAATTTCGCAATGAAACACCAGGCATGTGTTGTGCATCAGGAAAAGTTCTGCTGCCACCTCTTCCCACTCCGACGGAACCGTTAATATCGCTTCTTGCTGGACAGAGTTCAAAAAGCGTTTTAACTATTTCAAATAAAAATTGGGCGGGGCGAAGTTCGCCGGGTCAGCTAGTATAATATAAATTAATCTTGCATTACGTCGATCCATCCTTCTCTGTATGACAAAAGTATAATGGAGTACCAAAATCGATTGGCTTATGAAAAATCTACCGAAGTTGCAGCAGAAACTGTTCTACATACTTGTGTTGCCGAGTAAAGGGTAAATGAGTTTTAATTAGAAATTGAAAACTTGGATAATGAGAGTTAGAAATAAAAGTAGTGTATAACTATAAAAAATGGGACTTTTATTTAATAATACAGTAATTTAACTAAATTTGAAATTCAATGTAAACGATTTATCGAGTAAATCGGGACAATATAAAATATTTAAAATTTTCGTATTTTAAAATAAAGAACTGTCAAAGTAATCAGATATGTTATCAATATACTTACCAAAAACACCACGAAAAGATTTATACAGAAAATGTTAAAAACTATGAAATTTATTTCAGTCTAGAAATAAATTATGTCTAGTGTGGTTTGCGTGTCGAAAACATATTTGAACCATAATTTTACAAGATTGAAGATATGGTAGATACAACTTACACATCTGTGTATGTGTTTGCGACAAAATTGTAAACGCGACAGTTTGGTTACCTACGTTAGTATTTAGCACAATACGTCTACGTATTAAATGTTTGCACCGAATGGTACAGGAATATGTATATTCAACGCGTGGAATCATTAGCTTGCTGAGACGAAATTTTGTTGACCAAACACAATAAATAAGTCATAATGACCAACTGGCTCTATGTAATATTATATGTATCTCTTGGATTGTAGTTTTTGTCATTCCGACAACTATGTTGTTGTACTACTCTCTTCCTTAGTACTCTAAAACCTTTATCAGAATACTATGAAGTGACATAGAATTGTATACAATTGTTCTCACCAATCATTTGGTTGCACAATGACACTTCATATTTGGTGTTTTGAGAATTATAAAATTTATTTAAAATTTTACATTCCTCAACAATTTAACGTCAAAATATGTATTTAAGTAAAATGACAGCTAGCACAGTGTTGCAATTATTTTTTTACGTGTCATTGCACGATAGGTTTTGGTATGTTACAGCCCTTGCAAATATTTTTATACTCTCGCAACAATGTTGCTAAGGAGAGTATTGTAGTTTTGTTCACATAACGGTTGTTTGTAAGTCCTAAAACTAAAAGAGTCAGATATAGGGTTATATATACCAAAGTGATCAGGGTGACGAGTAGAGTCGAAATCCGGATGTCTGTCTGTCCGTCCGTCCGTCTGTCCGTCCGTCCGTCCGTGCAAGCTGTAACTTGAGTAAAAATTGAGATATCATGATGAAACTTGGTACACATATTCCTTGGCTCCATAAGAAGGTTAAGTTCGAAGATGGGCAAAATCGGCCAACTGCCACGCCCCCAAAATGGCGGAAACCGAAAACCAATAAAGTGTCATAACTAAGCCATAAACAAAGATATTAAAGTGAAATTTGGCACCAAGGATCGCATTAGGGAGGGGCATATTTGGACGCAATTTTTTTGGAAAAGTGGGCGTGGCACCGCCCCCTATTAAGTTTTTTGTACGTATTTCGGAAACTACTATAGCTATGTCAACCAAACTCTACAGAGTCGTTTTCTTCAGGCATTTCCATATACAGTTCAAAAATGGAAGAAATCGGATAATAACCACTCCCACCTCCCATACAAAGGTTATGTTGAATATCACTAAAAGTGCGTTAACGGACTAACAAAAAACGTCAGAAACACTAAATTTTACGGAAGGAATTACAGAAGGAAGCTGCACCCAGGCTTTTTTTTTTTAAATTGAAAATGGACGTGGCCTCGCCCACTTATGGACCAAAAACCATATCTCAGGAACTACTACACCGATTTTAATGAAATTCGGTATATAATATTTTCTTAATACCCTGATGACATGTACGAAATATAGGTGAAATCGGTTCACAACCACGCCTTCTTCCAATATAACGCTATTTTGAATTCCATCTGATGCCTTCTCTGTATAATATATGCACACATTAGGAACCAATGATGATAGCGGAATAAAACTTTGCAAAAATACGGTATTTGAAAAATATGTAAATGACGAATAATGAAATCTCGATTATCACTTTATCGTGCGAGAGTATAAAATGTTCGGTGACACCCGAACTTAGCCCTTCCTTACTTGTTTTGCGTGTGTTTGTTGTTGTGCCGTTGCATTAGGTGGAAAAATCTGCAATTCGTGCACCGTGCAAGGGTTTTGCATGAGCAAGAGAGTACCCCTATTGTTTCATGGTGGGAAATATTACTGTTGAAGCAAATGTATGAAGCGTTTATACATAAGTATATCAATGCAATTGTTTCATCACAAAATTAATATTTTCAATTGGAAAATATACTTCCAGTACGCGTTTCACGGTAGTTTTGACTTTTTAGACACGCACTATAAACTATCAAATTAAGTTTATTTCACAAACTAACAAAAGTGTTTAACAATTTACATACTTGAAAGTTTTGCTATGCTTATTCCTCTTATTTTATAAGTATTAAGTCACATGATTAGATTTGCTTGAATCAATGAAAAATGTAACGTTGAAAGATGCTGTTACTCTTTTATCTGTCGCATGGGATCGGGTCAGCACAGAAACTCTTGCCAATTGTTGGAAAAACATTTTAAGTTCAATGGGAAACGAGGAGGACCCTGAATATAACATTCCATTAAATATCCTGAAAGACAAATGGAGTGCAGAAATAAACTCTTTAATACGAATGTCAGTTGATCTTCTTCAGGACTTGAGTCCTCAGGTAGAAGTTTTACGACTCACTTTGATATCATTATTACTTTTTTTCTATTTTAGGTTGAGTTTACATTGCCAATGATTCCCTTGTGTTGATGATGCCACCGAAATCCATAAAATCACCGAAATCCATGAAATTGAAGAAAGTGACGATGATGATTGTATTGCCGAAGACCCCATAAAGAAAATTGCCGCAAGTGAGGCAGTTGAAATCTTTAACAAGGCATTGCAATGGGCTGGAGATGGAATGGTTGATCAAAGCGACATGAGTGTACTTAGACGCTTAAGGGAGAAAGCAGTATTTCAGCTATTAGAAAGGAAAAACCAGCAGAAAAAGATAACGGATTTTTTTAATGAATAAATCTAATGTGAAATTTTATTCGCAATTTAATATGTATGTTCATACAATTTGAAGTTATTTTGCGTCTTCAAATTCGACAATCGCTAACGTGAACATTTTCACTAACGTGAACTCCCTTGGTTTTAATTAGTTCACGTTACCGCGAGTGCACTGTATTACCTTTTGCTTTGGATTATAATATCAGTCGCATCAGACTAATACTTAATAGCTCAACGACAACACTCAGTTATATTTAGATACCGTTACACAATCTCCATAAAATAAACAAAAACTTTTTACAAAAAAAAGTGGATAAAGTTTTAGAATCTAATTTCAGTAAAACTGTAGAAATTTTTTGTTAAAGTTTAAATATGTGCAGATATAAACTAAATATGACAGAAAATATCACTTTCTTTATTGCTGACAGTTCATAGATAATTGTTCTCGCGACATGGCTCAAATGCTGCAGAAGCCTATATATACTGATTTAATAACATACAAAACGTCAACAAGTCGTAAATAACAGTGTACTAATCATATCTACTACACAAATTATATATTTACATGCATGTATACATATGGCTGTAAATAACAAATACTACGGACGTACACGAGCCATATGTTCTTATCATAAATATGAACTCATTCTCTTCTAGCTTATCTTCCCATTTGGGGAATAATAACAATAACGTCATTAGGGGGATTCTGTTCTTGCATGCAAGAATGACATGATACGAACCTCTCATTTTTCCTAAGTTTTCTCTCAGTGTGTATGTCCGACTCACGTTTTCTGACTCATGAGTCATGAACGCAATATGCGACACCAAAAAAGAATTTGCCGATAATGAGCGAAAAAAGAGTCCCCATGTGAACGCCGTCAAAGAACCCATTCCCAGATTATATTAGTAGCGAAGAAGGTCAGGGTATTTTGAATAGATAAATCTGCTAAAAGTAACTGACAAAATCAGTGCGAAAGGAATTTGTAAAGAACGATACAATTAATATTGAATTACAAACAATGCAAACAAAGCTTTAAGAAATAATTAAAGTAATATTTGAATTATTTTTTTCTTTGTAATCCAAAATACGGGATTTTAATCCCACATACCGGATTAAAACAAAAAAAATTTAAATTAAGGGAAATTTCCCCTTCCTTGGAACCGCAGAACCTGAAAGTTTCACTTGTTTGCTAGAAAAATATTCTCAGCAATAAAAAAATGAAAATACAACAGTGACATTCTTCTCACCAAATACACTATGGAAATCACAACAAGATACTATCATAAATTGCTTTATATGACCTGTCTAAACTTATTTAACCCTTTTTTGGGCGACTCACAGCGGAAGTACTAAATTCTGAATTGAGAAAGAGTCGAAGTCTTGAGTACAGTATGAGACATACATATATGCCCCAAAGATATATAGAATTAATGCGGCGTTCGATACTCGCAAGCGGCATGGTGTCTATATGTTTTTCGTAGTTCGTGGTGTCACCTAGCGTCAGTTGACACCATGAACCACAAAAAACATATAGACATGATGCCGCTTGCGACTATCGAATGCCCCATAGGTTCGATATCTCTGCGGGCATACTCGTTTATGTCTCATACTGTACAGTTGGTACTATTGAGTATAAAAACATTCGACGCATGGTGACGTTTCATTTAAATCCGTTTATCTCGCCAAAAATGCCAAGTTGAGGCATTTGTCCAATAGAATCACGCTATGCCCAGCTGAGCGGAATCATCTATATAGTAACCATAAGTTGCCCAAGTTACCCATTTCATTTTCGTCAATTTCTGTGAAGTTATACCTTATTCTGGAAAATAAAGTGCCCAATTTTGAATATCTAAAATGGTAAGTATCGATGTTGTTTCGATTTTACTCTTCATTTTTGTGCGTGGTGAAATTTCACTGACATTCAAACGAGTGTTTACATAAAAACTGAGGTCAGGTTTGTTTATTCAACAACAGTAGTAGCCAATTTTGCATATAGAACCCGAGTTTTAACTTGCCCTCGTCCTCGGAACCCGGCGATTCACGACGATAACAGCTGGTCCGGAAACGCCTGGAAATAAGGCACGGAAATTTTCGGGTTCTGTGGGAAATGTTCCCGATTTTTATTCACATTTTGTAGAAAAAAAATATTCGGCCGGGTTCGAACTCTGGGCTGCGCAAGTGACCTGCCAGCTTAACCACTACGCCACGGGCGACTTTGAAATGTAGATCTCAAATATGATAGACCTTCGCTAAGCTGTTAAACCGGTTTGACAAACAATGAAGAAAATGAATCTCCGAATGGTGAAATGCACTACGATAGGGACTGATGGATGTGCGGTCATGCTGTCAGATATCGGAGCAATCAACGAAATTCGGAGAGAAGCAAAAAATTCTGTCATGACTCCGTGTTTCTCGCACAAACTCAACAACAGTATTTCAAAGTCAGTGAAAGTACGATTAATCGAAAACGTTGCCAGTGGCATACGAGAAGTCGACAAATTCTTCAAGAACTCATTTCCAAAACGTGTGACTGTATTAGCAAAGATACTTGGTGAAAAAATTGTCCAGTTGTGTAAAACAAGATGGGTAGAGAGGCACAATGCTGTCCTTCAGTTACCAATTGAGTGAGTTGCTCCCAGAAAAAACAAGTCTTTTAAAAGAAAACGAAATCGATGATCTAATCGGATGCTTGATAGAAAGATTCGGGAATCTTCTGGATGATGAAAAAAGCGTACAAAAATTGAAATTCAAAGGTGAATTAAGTTACTGGCAATGTCACTGGCAGCAGCAACAAAAAATTGAAGTCAGCGAAATTCCAACTTCTGCACTGGAAACAATAAGAAAATGTGATGCAGACATATTCCCAACAATCCACACCTATCTCCGAGTATTCTGTACACTTCCTGTAACAAACGCGACGCTTAGGACGACCATGCTCCAAGAAAGACTAGTTGGATTAGCATATTCATTCATATGCATCATGACATCGAAATCACTGCCGAAGAAGTCATCGAAAGATTCGCAAAACTTGGCAGTCATCGTTTTGCGTTATGAAACATGCAATGTAAAAGAATTTTTCTATTTGAATTTTTAATAAATCGAGCCACTATGTAATGCATGCATATGGGTGACTTTTCGATTATAACCACTTTGTTTACCCAAAAATTGGAATTGATAATTTTTGTTTCATAATTTGTACTATATTTCTCTCGCAGTAATAAGTTTGAAACCCAAATCGAAGGATAAATTCAATTTCCCCCCCAAGAATCGTCTCTGGATCCGCCACTGAGTTACATACATATGGTTATTCCCACGTTACAGTGCAAAATTGGGCAAAATATATAATCTACATATATATCCGAATAAATCTTTGACCGAATATTGCCTATGAGTTATGCCACCTTATGACTAAAAATTGGTCAAATCGAATTATAACTACTTAATTTATTCAATTGGTAAGGTGCGAGATATATAATTGAAATTAAGGGAGAATTTGCTAATAAGAGTATGTTTATATGTTAAAAATGGCTTGAATCAGGTCAATTCGCCCACCACCCAAGAGAAATATTTTGAAATTTTCGGCTGACTTTATACCCCCCTACTGTTACCGAATTGGATAAAATCGGGTGATAACTTGTCCTAGAACCCATATAACTAATATCAGGATTTTCAAACATCTGGTTGACTCATCGAACAAATGACGAAGAGTAGCGGGAAGTTCAATTATTAATTTACGAAGGTGAGAATCTCAACTAACAATGAAAGCGAGGTAAAGCCGGGGAAGATCCCCAAGAGGAGTGTTCTTCGCGGTCTGAGCTGGCGGACGGCGTTTAAAAAATTAACATTGAGAGTGAGAGCTCTTTAGCGACTCTTAGGAAGGGGCAGATAAAACAATTGTTAATGCGTCTTCTA
This sequence comes from Bactrocera tryoni, assembly GCF_016617805.1. Classification (NCBI taxonomy): domain Eukaryota; kingdom Metazoa; phylum Arthropoda; class Insecta; order Diptera; family Tephritidae; genus Bactrocera; species Bactrocera tryoni. The sequence goes on along the minus strand of NW_024395977.1, from coordinate 493,665 downwards.
GCTTCAGTAGCTCTAATTAACCGCGTGTCAATAGAACAGCGTGACTGTTTCGTTATTCAGAAGCCATGGGTTAATGGCGAGTCGTATATGGGGACTGAGGATACCGAACTAAAAGTTATATACGGCTAATTGCGAAGGTAATGGTAGGGGCCATGTATAATGGCAAAGAAAAACCTTTATCGTTTTTATGTTACATCTTTAAAGCAACCAAAACACCTAATAATGGATACCCACCAGAGACCTGCACGAGTAATTAAAAAAGTAACATGTTAGCAAGCGGCGATGCCGATGCGGCGTGTACACGCTACGTAACGGTACTTTGGCATCGTGGGTATCGGCATCGTGGGTATCGGCATCGCGGCATCGCCGGTTACTAACATGTTACTCAATTAGTATTGTGCGCGAAGAAAAGAACTGGCATTTTCGCATTAGCAAAGTTTATGCATTTGTGCAATTATTTAAATCTATATAATGGAAATTTTACAACGTATTAAAAGTGGTGTTTATAAAATTAGTGATGCATCGGGTTCAAGTGACATCTGGAAGTTTTACAATAAAATTGTGGATATCAAGACGGGGGAGAATGTATCCTATGTTATATATTCACTTGTATGTTGTACATATGTATGTACTTCGTTTCATTTGCCATTGACGATACCAGATAGTAATCGTACGATGCCACGATGCCGCGATGCCGATGCGCAATGTTACCTTCGCATCGTGGTAATCGTCAGAAGTGTTACTTAGTAACGTAATCGTACGATGCCTACCTTAATCGTGTAGGTCTCTGATACCCACTTCCCAGTTAGCTCTGAAAATCATACAGTTGAGAGTGCACAATATAGTGGAGTAGGGATAGATTCCATTCCATCAGAAAACAATGTATATTGGGCGATAAAAAGTTTCAAGCCCTTAAAATCACCGGGACCAGACGGCTTATCCCCGTTTCAGAGATAGTATAGCTGGTAACCTTTCTTAATTGCTTAATTGCTGCAATTAAACTATTTTCCTACGTTATGAAGGAAAGTCAAAGTTGAATATGTATTTATCAAAGCCGGGCTAAAAATCTGATACCAGTTCAAAGTATTTCATTCCCCTTAAAAACGTTGGAGACTAATAGAAATACACAGAAACAAATTAAATTCAAAAAACTGGTAGTTTTGTTGCTTGCGTATTCTAAAGGAAAATTCACAGAAACAGCACTAAGCTCAATGTTAGCAGTTATTGAAATCTGTGGAGGTAAAATAATTCTTATAATTCTTGAATAGTTTTTGAATGGCAGCGTTCTAAACAGCGACCGCTCAGAGGTGCAAACATATCCATACATATGTATAAGTGAAACTTTAAACGCGTTTTTCTCGAAACGAAATTTTTCAAAATTGCTGACGTCATTACTCAACGAGAAATTGACCGATCGACTTCAAATTAAAACTAGGTATAGTTGAATACATTTGCTAAAATTGTCAATTTGGCTTTAAAAAAACGACCATTTTTTTTCGTAAAAAACGATTTTTTTTTTTTTCAAAATTACGCCATTTTCTTTATATTTGATATTTTTCAAAGATCGTAGTTCATTGTATAGAAAATATATTTAAGTTTAATAAACATTTTGAATTTTTTTGTTTCAGCTACTCATTCGACCGGAATCATGCCTGCAGTTGAGGCACTTTTTTTCGACACTTCCGCAGACAGCCCATTACTCCATTATTTTTCAAAATTTTTGTAAAAAAAAAAATTTAATCCTGACACGCCGCACGCAAAGCACATCAGCTCTCGAAGTTTTAAAATATATTAAAGGACTTCGAACATATTTTTATTCAGAAAAAAATGGTTTTTTGTGAATTAGGGAATATAGAATCACATGTGATTTCACGTAGAATGAACAATATACTTACATAAAATACATAAAAAATTATAAACTTCTTCATTTAACATTTCCAAAATGTAAATTTGTTGCATGTATACAATAATATGAACTGTTTTTTCTTTCATTTATTTTATGTATATTTAAACTCTTGCAACATGTTGCTACAGAGTTTAATATTTTTGTGCACCTAACGGTCCTTTGTATCACCTACAAATAACGAAGTTAGATACGAGGTATTTACATATTTATAAATAATCAGGATGACGAGGAGAGCTGAATTCCGAATGAATGTCTGTCTGTTCGTTTCTGCAAGCAATACTTTGAGTAAGAATTCAGATATCTTAATGAAACCTTGTACACGTGTTCCTTGGTAAAAAACTTAGAGTGAGTTCATAGATGGGCGTAATCAGACAACTGCCTTGCCCACAAAACGCCTTTAAACGAAAACCTATAAAGTGCCATAAACAAGCACTAAAACAATATGTAGAACTCTAATTTGCACAAGGGATTGCAGTGGCAAAGGGCACCTGTGTGACTTTTTACTGAAAATATTGGTTAATGTATCCGATTTATATTTGAAATTCAGAGAGAATTTCTTCCTGATGGGGGTATATCTGTGTGCTACAAATGTGTTTAATCAGGTTAATACTTCCATTAGCACTTATATACCTAATATAAAGATTTTCAAACTTCCGGGTGACTTTATATCGCATATATAGGCCAATATGTGAGTTATCTTAATAAAATAGAGATAGAGTTTTTTTCTTATAAATTACGCTTATTTGTATCTAAAATGGATAAAATTGAACTAAGCTCTTCCTTCTTCTTCTTCGTTACGGGTGTAGACACCACTTACGCGATTATAGCCGAGTTAACAACAACGCGCCAGTCACGAAGTTTGTAACACCCAGAAGGAATCGTCGGAGGCCCTATAAAGTATATATATAAATGATTAGTATGTCGAGCTGAGTCGATTTAGCCATGTCCGTCTGTCTGTCTGTCTGTATATATACGAACTAGTCCCTCAGTTTTTAAGATATCGTTTTGAAATTTTGCAAACGTCATTTTCTCTTCAAGAAGCTGCTCATTTGTCGGAACAGCGATACCGGACCACTAAAACATATAGCTGCCATACAAACTGAACGATCGGAATCAAATGCTTGTATGGAAAACTTTCACATTTGACACGATATATTCACGAAATTTGGTATATACATATTATTTTCTAATGCAACAATGTAATCTCCAGAGAAATTGTTCAGATCGGTTAACTATAGCATATAGCTGCCATACAAACTGAACGATCGGAATCAAGTTCTTGTATGGAAAACATTCACATTAACCTTAAGTCCAGGAGCAGACTTTTCGCTTTTAGAAATGAATGTTTTGTTTGGCATTCTCTTCCAAAAGAGTGCAGTTTCGTCTGCATTAAATACTTGCTCAGGTTTGTATCCTCCATCAGCTACTAGGTTTGCAAAATCTTCTGGATATCGTCCGGCTGCAGCAGTGCTGCTTCTCCAACGATTTTGATGTTTTGCAATGATTGTCTCATCTTAAATTTATTGAACCAACCTTATGATGCTTGAAATCCTCCATCTGTACGTTCACCACTAAAACTAGTGGAGTGGAGGTCTTCCTCTTCCTCTGCTTCCCTGCAACGAATACTTTCAGAGCTGGAGTGTTTTCGTCCATCCGAACAACATGACCTAGCCAGCGTAGCCGCTGTCTTTTAATTCGCTGAACTATGTCAATGTCGTCGTATATCTCGTACAGCTCATCGTTCCATCGAATGCGATATTCGCCGTGGCCAATGCGCAAAGGACCATAAATCTTTCGCAGAATTTTTCTCTCGAAAACTCGTAACGTCGACTCATCGGTTGTTGTCATCGCCCAAGTCTCTGCACCATATAGCAGAACGGGAATTATGAGCGATTTATAGAGTTTAGCTTTTGTTCGTCGAGAGAGGACTTTACTTTTCAATTGCCTACTCAGTCCGAAGTAGCACCTGTTGGCAAGAGCAATCCTGCGTTGGATTTCCAGGCTGACATTATTAGTGGTGTTAATGCTGGTTCCAAGCCAAGTCGCGAGGGCGACGACTGTTTGTTTGATGACAGGAGATATTTCGTTTTGCCCTCGTTCACTGCCAGACCCATTTGTTTTGCTTCCTTGTCCAGCCTGGAGAAAGCAGAACTAACAGCGCGGGTGTTGAAGCCGATGATATCAATATCATCGGCATACGCCAGCAGATGTATCTTATAGAAGATGGTACCTTCTCTATTTAGTTCTTCAGCTCGAACTATTTTCTCCAGAAGCAGGTTGAAGAAGTCGCACGATAGGAAGTCGCCTTGTCTGAAACCTCGTTTGGTATCGAACGGCTCGGAGAGGTCCTTCCCGATCCTGACGGAGTTTTCGGTGTTACTCAACGTCAGTTTACACAGCCGTATTAGTTTTGCGGCGATACCAAATTCAGACATCGCGGCATAAAGGCAACTCCTTTTCGTGCTGTCGAAAGCAGCTTTGAAATCGACGAAGAGGTGGTATGTGTCGATTCTTCTTTCACGGGTCTTTTCCAAGATTTGGCGCATGGTGAATATCTGGTCGGTTGTTGATTTTCCAGGTCTGAAGCCACACTGATAAGGTCCAGTCAGTTTGTTGACGGTGGGCTTTAATATTTCTCACAATACGCTCGATAGAACCTTATATGCGATGTTGAGGAGGCTGATCCCACGGTAGTTGGCGCAGATTTTGGGGTCACCTTTTTTATGGATTGGGCATAGCACACTTAAATTCCAATCGTTGGGCATGCTTCCGTCCGACCATATTTTACAAAGAAGCTGATGCATGCTCCTTATCAGTTCTTTGCCGCCGTGTTTCAATAGCTCGGCCGGCAATCTGTCGGCCCCTGCCGCTTTGTTGTTCTTCAGGCGGGGAATTGCTATTCGAACTTCTTCATGGTCGGGCAATGGAATAGGCTCGAGAAGTGTTCCCTCCATAATTTAAGTATGCTCTGGGCATCGGTCACTAGATCACCTTTGGGGGTTCTACAAGAGTATGCTCCGGTCTTGAAACCTTCTGTAAGTCGCCGCATTTTTTCATAGAATTTTCGAGCAACCCCTGTCAGCCAGCTCATCAAGCTCTTCGTACTCACGCATTTCAGCGTCTTTCTTTTTCTGTCTACAAATGTGTCTCGCTTACCTCTTCAACTCTCGGTTTCTATCCCATCCCGCACGTGTTGTGGTCGATCGTAACGTTGCGAGGTAGGCAGCCTGTTTTCTCTCCGCTGCGACACGGCACTCCTCGTCGTATCAGCTGTTCTTCTGCACTTTCCGAAAACCAATGGCTTCGGTATCAGCTGTACGTAAGGAATTTGAAATGCCACAGTTCCCATATACCGAGTTGTTGACGAGTGCTCTCCGTCTATCACCACATGATCGATCTGGTTGGTAGTTTTCGATCCGGAGACAGCCAGGTAGCTTGATGAATCTTCTTATGCTGGAATCTAGTACTACAGATAACCATATTTCGGGACCCGGCGAAGTCAATCAGCCTCAACCCAGTTGGGGAAGTTTCGTCGTGGAGGCTGAATTTACCGACCGTAGTGCCAAAGATACCTTCTTTGCTCACCTTGGCGTTAAAGTCGCTAAGCACGATTTTGACATCGTGGCGGGGGCAGCTCTCATAAGCGCGCTTCAAGCGCTCATAGAAGGCATCTTTGGTCACCTCGTCTTTCTCTTCCGTCGGGGCGTGGGCGCAAATCAGCGATGTGTTGAAGAACCTCGCTTTGATGCGGATTGTGACTAGACGTTCATTCACTGGAGTGAATGATAATACTCGGCGACGGAGTCTCTCTCCCACCACGAATCCAACACCAAACTTCCGCTCCTTTATATGGCCACTGTAGTAAATGTCACAAGGACCTACTCTTCTCTGTCCTTGTCCCGTCCATCACATTTCTTGGACGGCGGTGATGTCAGCCTTTATTTTCGCGAGGACATCAACCAGCTGGGCAGCGGCACCTTCCCAATTAAGGGTCCGCACATTCCAGGTGCATGCCCTCAAATCGTAGTCCTTATTTCGTTTGCCATGGTCGTCATCAAAAGGGGGGTCTCTCATCCGAGGCTTGTTGCTTCCTTTCATTGGGGGTGTTTTTTTACGTCGCGGGTCCCAAACCCAGCGCACAACCCTATGTAGGGGATGTTTCGCCTTCTCACATTATCTCGCCTTTGAACGGATGTTCTTGGGCTACCCAGAGGATACTTGGTCAAAGACCGGAAGTAGTGAGCTGCTTGAGCCATGTGTAAAAGAATCGTTTCTGGCCACTCCCAAGTGAATGGCGATCAGAGAACTTTCCTCACTTGCGTGAACTTCTACACATAACTCCATCCTCCAAACTACCATCAGGTTCTTTAAAATGAGCGTAAAGAGACGCTTTGCCTTCTCCCGGACCATTGGACCACTCAGGGGCACCCCTTTTTGGTTGCGGTCTTCGATCCATAATGACAACGCCTCTTCCATTTTTTCTGTTGCTGGATCACGAACAATTTTAGCTGACAGTGAAGTTGAAGCTACAGACGACCTTATTTTATCTTCGGATTTTTTATCAATCGTACAGTTGATTCGTTGACATCGAATGAGCGTCATATGGATGCAAATGACTCTCCAAGGCGTAAACGATCAAGCATTTCTATTTTCACTTTAAACGGTAACACAGTTTTTTTTCGTGTCGAAACTCGTTTCTCATTTTTTTTAGTTGACATTATGAACTAGGAAGAGTGCAGTAGAGACGTGTTACTCGATCACATTTTTTGTAACTAATATGAAAGACAAAACAATAAAACACGCAAAGCGGCTTTTACTATAAACAGAACAACAACATTTAAAAATTTATTTTAATTTTTTCGCCAACCACGATACTTATTTCTCTGAATATGATCTTAGCAACTTCCCAATATATAACGGAACTTTTTTGCATATCGTTATACAAATGAACAGATAATTCGGTGAATTTATTTTCAGAAACGTAGGTTTGCTATGCAGTGGCTTAATTACGTGAGCACAAGTGTACTTTATTTATTGAGGTACATATAAGGTTGCTTTCATTCAACCGATCGCGGCGAAGGCGGCTTGTGTCAAAGTCCTCGGCGATATCATTTAACAACATTACTTTAGGCTAACTTGTAATAAGATCTATTTTACTTTTTTATTAGTCCATTTGACAAGAATATTGGGTTGGATACCTATTGGAATAATTGTATTATTATGTACATACAGTATAGAGCATAAGTCTTGATACCCTTTCATTTTTATACTCTCGCAACAATGTTGCTAAGGAGAGTATTATAGTTTTGTTCACATAACGGTTGTTTGTAAGTCCTAAAACTAAAAGAGTCAGATATAGGGTTATATATACCAAAGTGATCAGGGTGACGAGTAGAGTCGAAATCCGGATGTCTGTCTGTCCGTCCGTCCGTCTGTCCGTCCGTCCGTCCGTGCAAGCTGTAACTTGAGTAAAAATTGAGATATCATGATGAAACTTGGTACACGTATTCCTTGGCTCCATAAGAAGGTTAAGTTCGAAGATGGGCAAAATCGGCCCACTGCCACGCCCACAAAATGGCGGAAACCGAAACCCTATAAGGTGTCATAACTAAGCCATAAATAAAGATATTAAAGTGAAATTTGGCACAAAGGATCGCATTAGGGAGGGGCATATGTGGACGCAATTTTTTTGGAAAAGTGGGCGTGGCCCGCCCCCTACTAAGCTTTTTGTACATATCTCGGAAACTACTATAGCAATGTCAACCAAACTCTACAAAGTCGTTTTCTTCAGGCATTTCCATATACAGTTCAAAAATGGAAGATATCGGATAATAACCACGCCCACCTCCCATACAAAGGTTATGTTGAAAATCACTAAAAGTGCGTTAACCGACTAACAAAAAACGTCAGAAACACTAAATTTTACGGAAGAAATTGCAGAAGGAAGCTGCACCCAGGCTTTTTTTAAAAATTGAAAATGGGAGTGGCCTCGCCGACTTATGGACCAAAAACCATATCTCAGGAACTACTCCATCGATTTCAATGAAATTCGGTATATAATATTTTCTTAACATCCTGATGACATGTACGAAATATGGGTGAAATCGGTTCACAACCAAGCCTTCTTCCAACATAACGCTATTTTGAATTCCAACTGATGCCTTTTTTGTATAATACGAGTATATACATTAGGAACCAATGGTGATAGCGGAATAAAACTTTACTAAAATACGGTATTTGAAAAATATGTAAATGACGTATAATGAAATCTCGATTATCACTTTATTGTGCGAGAGTATAAAATGTTCGGTGACACCCGAACTTAGCCCTTCCTTACTTGTTCAGTTTATTTTTAAGATATTTCAAACAAATTTAAATAGTTTAGGCAACTTTGGCAATAATTAAAAAATCTACATTGTACTCATTCATAATCGAAGGGAAACAGCAAAATTTGACTGCTGCATCAATAACGGTAGTCAAAAACGTGACTGTAAGTATTAAGTTGATACAGCAAAAGTGTTGATACGCACGAGCCCCGATGTAGCTAGCGCGCAAAATAACGGTATATTTGACTTGTGATGTGTGGGAAAAACATATTGTTTGCAGACCATATTCAGTATAACTTCATACGTTCATTTATTCGCATCGAAGTAAAACATTTTTCGTGTGCAATCATGTTTCGAAAAGAATTGACATTAGAGGAGAGACAAATTGTGGTACGTATGCATAAAGATGGAAAATCATATGCCGAAATCGGAAAAAACATCGACAGAAGTAAGGCAACGGTTCAAAACGTAATACAACGTTTCAAAAAGGAGAAAAGGGTCGAAAATAAGCACAGATCAGGGCGCCCTAGGAAGCTTAATGAGAGAGATGAACGATTTATTAAGAGAAAAATAGATAAAAATCCATTCGAAAGTGCTCCGAATATAGCAACTGTATTGGAAACATCTTTAAATACCATTGTTTCATCGGATACAGTTCGCAGATCAATAAATAGAAATGGATTTAAGACATGCATTGCTAGAAAGAAGCCTTTTGTCAGTGACGTCAATAGAAATAAACGGCTGGATTTTGCAAAAACGTATAAACTCAAAGAATTTGACTTCTGGGATAATATTATTTTTTCCGACGAATCAAAATACAATATTTTTGGATATGACGGGCGACTTAAAGTGTGGAGGAAGCCAAACGAAGAGTTAAACCCAAAAAATACAATTAAGACGGTCAAGCATGGAGGTGGAGGTGTCATGGTATGGGGCTGCATGTCCACATCGGGTGTTGGCAACCTTGTTTTTATTACGATTACCCTCCTCCCGCCCAACCGACGCGAGGGGCGCAATCCGCGAACGAGCGGAATTAGCCGAGTCATAAAAGGCAAGAGAGTTATAAGCGTTGCGATCTTAAGCTGCTCAGCTACAGAAACAAAAATTTCAACAGCCGAAATTAAGAATTAGATTAATGTTTATAATTATTAAATGTTACTTGTTAAGAGTAGATAAAATAATTTTTTTAATGGTAAAGAGTGAGTCTGTTAGATCGAATGTGCTGGAATGAAAATTGAAATCATGACATATACGGCGGAATGGTTCGTTTAACTCAAAATTTGTTCTAGAAAATTTTAAAAGTAAGGGTCTAAACTGCCTGGTAGGGCGAGCGGGAACGTTAAAATTTATATCAGATAAGAGAGATGGGCTACAGACTGACCCATTCATGAGTTTTACAAGAAATATTATACCAAGCATCTGCCTACGACTAGCGAGTGTCGGGAGATTTATAAGTTTTAAACGGTTAATGTAAGGGGGAAGATTTAAACTGGAATCCCAATGCAAATGATTTAAGGCAAAAAGTAAAACAGACAAGACACATATGACAAAAGAAGTACATATATTTGAAAGTTCTTCAAGAAAATTTATTACAAAGTGCGGAAAAAATGGGATTGTCTGGCGGATTTTATTTCCAGCAAGACAACGATCCCAAACATACTGCTCACATAGTGAAGATGTGGTTAATACACAAGGTACCCCATTTGTTATTAACACCTCCACAGAGTCCGGATCTCAATCCCATCGAGCATTTATGGGATCATTTACAAAACCGCTTAAGGAAACACCATATTACTTCAAAAAATCAATTTAAAAGTTTGCTCCAAGTTGAATGGCAAAATATCAGTTCAGATTACACAAAAAAATTGATTCACTCCATGCCTGACCGATTAAAAGAAGTCATTCGATTACGAGGATACCCCACTAAGTATTAAAGGTATTTTTAGTCAACTTATTATTAAGCTTTGTTTTATAAATTTCCTCCTTTTTTGCAGGAGTATCAACACTTTTGCTGTGCGAATTTTAGAATATCCTTGGTTTTTTGATTTTTTTTTAAATAATGAAATACTTTTTAATCTAATTTTTTATATTTTTCACATGAGAGAAAATGCATTTATTTAATTTTAAATAATAAATGGAAATATTCAAGAAATTTTGTGATATATTTTATAAAATGTCTTCGAAGTGGTAGGGTATCAAGACTTTTGCTTTACACTGTATGTACTTATTAGATCCGCGAATAAAAAAATTTTTAGTCGCGAATATAGAAATTGGGTCTCATTTTTTTAATCCGCGAATAGTGAAAACGCGTATAAAGGAAGCGCGAATAAGGAGCTTTTACTGTATATGATAACACACACCCTATGTGGTGTGCAGTATATACCAACATACACATATGTATATTTAATTAGATACCTAAGATTTCCAAAATAGTGCATAAGACTTACAAATATCAAAATAAATTCTTATTTGAGTTTATCATTTGACCATACAAAACAAGCAGTTTGATATTACAATTCAAACATTTGGTCCTTCGAGGCGGATAAGTAGCTCGAACCAAAATTGTAAGACCTGTATGAATAAAATACAGGTTTTGATCCTAACTTTCCAAGAAAGTTGTGGCAGACGTAAAAGTTCTGTTATATACATATGTATGTACTTATGTATATAGGCAATATACATACATATATGCTCTGTAACTTACACAGGCAAATTAATAAGAAAATTGTAAGACGGGTGCCAGTTTCCGCTAAATGCTGTGTAAAGACTGTTATTAAAAAAACACATGACATGGTAGGAAGCGAGTAAAGAAGCAGCTCAAAATGGAACTTGCATCCAAAGAGATGAACCTAGGAGCAAGGGCAAATAGCCCAACTGATAAAATAATAGACCTCTTAGAGCATGCAAAGAGAAAAGAGCGGAAAACAAGTAAGGAAGGGCTAAGTTCGGGTGTCACCGAACATTTTATACTCTCGCATGATAAAGGGATAATCGAGATTTCATTATTCGTCATTTACATATTTTTCAAATACCGAATTTTTGTAAAGTTTTATTCCGCTATCATCATTGGTTCCTAATGTACACATATACTCGTATTATACAGAAAAGGCATCAGATGGAATTCAAAATAGCGTTATATTGGAAGAAGGCGTGGTTGTGAACCGATTTCACCCATATTTCGTACATGTCATCAGGGTGTTAAGAAAATATTATATACCGAATTTCATTGAAATCGGTCTAGTAGTTCCTGAGATATGGTTTTTGGTCCATAAGTGGGCGAGGCCACGCCCATTTTCAATTTTAAAAAAAAGCCTGGATGCGGCTTCCTTCCGCAATTTCTTCCGTAAAATTTTGTGTTTCTGACGTTTTTTGTTAGTCGGTTACCGCACTTTTAGTGATTTTCAACATAACCTTTGTATGATAGGTGGGCGTGGTTATTATCCGATTTCTTTCATTTTGAAACTGTATATGGAAATGCCTGAAGGAAACGACTCTATAGAGTTTGGTTGACATAGCTATAGTAGTTTCCGAGATATGTACAAAAAACTTAGTAGGGGGCGGGGCCACGCCCACTTTTCCAAAGAAATCGCGTCCAAATATGCCCCTCCCTAATGCGATCCTTTGTGCCAAATTTCACTTTAATATATTTATTTATGGCCTAGTTATGACACTTTATAGCTTTTCGGTTTCCGCCATTTTGTGGGCGTGGCAGTAGGTCGATTTTGCCCATCTTCGAACTTAACCTTCTTATGAAGCCAAGGAATACGTGTACCAAGTTTCATCATGATATCTCAATTTTTACTCAAGTTACAGCTTGCACGGACGGACGGACAGACAGACATCCGGATTTCGACTCTACTCGTCACCCTGATCACTTTGGTATATATAACCCTATATCTGACTCTTTTAGTTTTAGGACTTACAAGCAACCGTTATGTGAACAAAACTATAATACTCTCCTTAGCAACATTGTTGCGAGAGTATAAAAATCGATTTACAATTGCAGAGGCAAAAATAAAAATGTATACTGCCGACGAAGATGAACTTGAAAGATTGAAGATCGTTTTAAGAATTTATGGTGTAACATGGAAAGAAATTTCCACGAATTGACTCCAATACAACAATTCATTTATTAATGTTGAGATATAAGATCTATCTTTTGATGTCACTGACATTATGAAAAGATTAAAAAAACAAAAACGCAATTTAAACAAGTAAGGAAGGGCTAAGTTCGGGTGTCACCGAACATTTTATACTCTCGCATGGTAAAGTGATAATCGAGATTTCATTATTCGTCATTTAAATATTTTTCAAATACCGTATTTTTGTAAAGTTTTATTCCGCTATCATCATTGGTTCCTAATGTTTATACTCGTATTATACAGAGAAGGCATCAGATGGAATTCAAAATAGCTTTATATTAGAAGAAGGCGTGGTTGTGAACCGATTTCACCCATATTTCGTACATGTCATCAGGGTGTTAAGAAAACATTATATACCGAATTTCATTGAAATCGGTCTAGTAGTTCCTGAGATATGGTTCTTGGTCCATAAGTGGGCGGCGCCACGCCCATTTTCAATTTTTAAAAAAAGCCTGGATGCAGCTTCCTTCTGCCACTTCTTCCGTAAAATTTAGTGTTTCTGACGTTTTTTGTTAGTCGGTTAACGCACTTTTAGTGATTTTCAACATAACCTTTGTATGGGAGGTGGGCGTGGTTATTATCCGATTTCTTCCATTTTTGAACTGTATATGGAAATGCCTGAAGGAAACGACTCTTTAGAGTTCGGTTGACATAGCTATATTAGTTTCTGAGATACGTACAAAAAACTTAGTAGGGGGCGGGGCCACTCCCACTTTTCCAAAAAAATTACGTCCAAATATGCCCCTCCCTAATGCGATCCTTTGTGCCAAATTTCACTTTAATATCTTTATTTATGGCTTAGTTATGACACTTTATAGGTTTTCGGTTTCCGCCATTTTGTGGGCGTGGCAGTGGGTCGATTTGGCCCATCTTCGAACTTAACCTTCTTATGGAGCCAAGGAATACGTGTACCAAGTTTCATCATGATATCTCAATTTTTACTCAAGTTACAGCTTTCACGGGCGGACGGACGGACGGACGGCATACAGACATCCGGATTTCGACTCTACTCGTCGCCCTGATCACTTTGGTATATATAACCCTATATAGAGAGTCACTCTTAGTTTTAGGACTTACAAACAACCGTTATGTGAACAAAACTATAATACTCTCGTTAGCAACATTGTTGCGAGAGTATAAAAATAGAGAAGATGAGCTATACGTAGAAGATATTACCTTTGGCAAGCTGGGCGTGGAGGATATAACCTTTGAGAAGTCTCGCATAGATGACATATCGAAGGAAAGCAAGCTGGGAAGATACAGCCTTCGAAAAGCCTCGCATAGATGACATATCGAAGGAAGGCAAGCTGCGCGTAGAAGATATAACCTTCGAGAAGCCTCGTATAGATGACATATCGAAGGAAGACAAGCTGCGTGTAGAGGAAATTACTTTTGAGGAACAATGCACATTTAATGATGTCAACAATAAAATGTCTTCTATGGAAATTGAGGAGAATGGAAAAGATGAGATACAAAATTTTGCAGAAAGAGATCTTGAAGTTGATGACACAACGGAAGAGCACAACTCAATGGTAGCTGATAACAAGTCGACAATTCAATGTGACCAGAAACTACGCAGGATAGCAGAAGCAAAGAAAAAGGAAGTGAGAAGTGTAGAGGAAACGAAGGGAACAACAAAATCATTGGACAAAGACTTGAAACTAGGTATTACAAATAACAGAGTCCACCAGAACCGTCTCAAGAAGGAAATTCTATCCAATGATGGAATCTTCTTCAAGAAATGAAATGGCAATTTTGGAAGATTAGGAAAGAAGAATATCTGCATACCTTAGAATGAAAGATTTCTCAGCTCTAATAAGTCTTTATTTTTCCCCCACCGGCGGTAAGAACTTAAAGATTCTTATTTGAGTTAAACGTTTGATCATACAAATCAAACAGTATGTTATTGCAATTCAAACAATTAAATGTTTAAATGTTATGTTGTTATTTTTAATAATACTAATAAATAGGGGATCTTGATCAAACAACAAACTTAACTGAAGTAAGTAATTTATGAGTAAAGTGTTCGTAACCCTAAAAAAAAACAAATCGACAGCGGACAGTTTAGCCTTAGTACAAATGGTGCGTTACATGATAGAACAACGTGTCTTCATCGACCCAATTTTATTTATTTGTGAAAATAATTCATACCATTAACATGCCACATATTATTAAAATGTTCCCTGGGTTTTATTAAGGCACCTCACATACCATCATCAATTGAATATTATAAAGTCAGCCGAATGTTCGAGAATCTTGATGTTAGTTATAGGGGGCTATACCAAGAATTAACTGCCTCCCTCCCTCATTTCGATTGAGATAACTCACATATTGGGCAATATACACGGTTTAAGGTCAAACGGAACTTAGAAGATCATATATTAGGTATAAGGCGCCTTAGGGAAGTATTGACTCGATTGAAGCATAATTGTGTCTGAATTGCAATCATATATTGTGACAAAAAAAAAACCCAAAAATCGTAAATAAAACGCAAAATATTTAATTATTCATCAATATATAATTTGCTGCCTTCAAAATAATACCTGCCAGATTTTTCCAGTTCTCGGAAGACTTTTCATAAGCACTTTTTGCTATGGCCCTCAACTCTTTCATCGAATTTGGTTTTATCTCTTCGATCGACTGCAAACGGGTTCCATTCCAATAATTGTTGACATGTTTGAATGCCAAACTCAAAAATCCATATTTCATCGGAAATTATAATGCTATCCATGAAAACGGGGTCGGATTTCGCAAGATCAGGCATGTCTTAAGAGATACACATAGCCCATAAAGTCTGCGTTCACCGGACACATTTTTTTAAGAGAAGTAAAAACTCAATATTAATAATTATGTTTAAATTTTTTACATGTATTTCTTCTTTACATTCTTCAGTTCAACATACAAAAACAAAAATGTATATTCCTATTTTCATTTTTAAGATAACGGGATTTTAGTGTAACAACAAGTAAATATAAGCACCATAAAGTCTGCGTTCAGTTTTAAAATTAGTTACAAAAGCATTAAGAATTATAAAAAAAATTAAGTTCAATATTTTGTTGGATAGCCACGTTGTTTTAAAACCTCTCGCAATCGATTTGGCATTGATCCTACCAACTTATCTGTTTCCTCAGCTGTAATCCGGGACCATTCTGCCTGCATAACACTTCGTAAAGCCTCTTTACTTGTTATCGTATCCTGACGAATTCTTTTTTCCAATAGATCCCATAGATGCTCAATAGGATTGAGGTCAGGTGATTGAGGGGGCGTTTTAAGCTGTCTAGGAGCATTGTATAAGAGCCAAAGTCTGACAATTTCAGCAGTATGTTTCGGATCATTATCTTGTTGGAACCAAAACGTCGAAGATAATCCAAGATTCTCTGCACTTTGTTTCAAATTATTTTTTAGAATGGTCAAATAACCCCATTTATCCATTGTAGATTCAATAAATTCAAGCTGACCCACACCACCAGCCGCCATGCAACCCCACACCATAATACCACCACCACCGTGTTTCACTGTACCAACAAGATTTTGTGTTTTAAGGGCAGTTCCTGATTTACGCCACACAATTTGTCGACCTTTAATGTCAAAAATACAAAATTTACTTTCATCCGAAAATATCACTTGATTCCAGAATTCCGGAGACTTATTTATATGATTATGAGCAAATTCAATGCGCTTTCGCCTGTTTACAAGTGAAATATATGGTTTTTTTCGAGCGACTCTGCCATGATATCCAGCTTTGCGCAAAACTTTTCTAGCAGTATCGGCACAAATTGTTTTCTTAAAGTTTATATTTACGTTTTCATATTTATTATTTTGCGTTCTTCCCGGACTGATAATATTTTTGGACGGCCAGATCGCGGCTTTGACGTTAAAATTCCGGTTTTTTTGAAATTGTTTACTACACGCTGGACCGAGGAATACGTTCTTCCAATAGTTTGTCCAATTTTTCTGAAACTTTCACCATCTTTCCACAACTTAATGATAATTTTTCTTTCCGACAGACTAATTTCTTTTCCTTTGCTTTCCATTTTTTTTAATATTATTAAAACGCGTCACGAGCTCTTTAAACGATTAATTATATTAAAACACAATAGAACCTACGCAAAAAGAAGAAACAAATTCGTGAAAATTAACGGTATTTCCAATTTAAGCAAACTGAACGCAGACTTTGTGGTGCCTATGTTTACTTGTTGTTACACTAAAATCCCGTTATCACAAAAATGAAAATAGGAATACATATTTTTGTTTTTGCATTTGGAACCTAAGAATATAAGGAAGAAATACATGTAAACAATTTAAACTGAATTATTTATAAATATTGAGTTTCTACTTCTCTTAAAAAAATGTGTCCGGTGAACGCAGACTTTATGGGCTATGTGTATGTTCGATCGATTCCCACAATAGCCAGTTCTATGTACCGAAATAACTCAAAAATGTCACGGTATAGCTTTCCGGTCAGGCTATGTCGAGCTGAAAATATTCAATATATATGTACATCCTAAGCTATTTTAACGCTCATCACGATCTGCATTCATGCCTGTAAAATAATCATAGGGAGATGGAGCTGACAGAACAGATAGACGATTGGAAATTCTGCACACTGAATTACGAAGCCCCCACCAGAATTATGGGCACCTGTAATAGTTCGCCCGATATTACCATTGCACTATGGCCGAAATTGGGATTTTAGCGGCAAAAAATACTTCCTGGCAAGCTAGCTTCACCAAATTTGGTGTGTAGACTTCTAATGATAAAAAAATCGATTTGAGAACAAAATGGGCGGGCCACGCCCCCTTTTTTCAAAGTAGTGGCAAAACGTACTTCCTGGTACTAAAAAGCAACTTGAGAAAAAATTGAACGGTCCACGCCCTCTTTTTCCTATATCCAAAACCCATATTGTCGTCAAAAATACTTACCAAAACGCTGGCTTCATCAAATTTTGAAAACGGACTTCTTCTGACAAAAAAAGCTTTAGAAAAAATGGGGGCCGCCCACTATTAAAAAAATATTGAATGCTACCAAGAAATTAATTTATTTTTTAATTCATAAATTTATAATTTTAAAGAAGTTGTAAATGCTTATGGATTAATCTTAATCTTCGTTTTCAGCGGCTTCTAATTCCAATGAATAATTATTTATCGACTCTAAACTTACATCGGAATCATAACTATAATTGCAGCTGGATTTTTCTTGAGATGTTGAAGGTAATAACAATTCTGGTGGCAATTCAGGCATTTTAAAAAGATCAATGACTTCTCGAGGAAAAGGAAGTTTTTTTGAACTATTTGTACGTTCTTGCAAACATAAACTTGAAATATATGGGTCAGAGCTATCCATAGCTCTATGGTACATGTCAAGTATGTTGTGCACTCTTGAATCTTTTCGAGCGTGACCAGTTCGATCTTTTTTATAAAATTACCTACGGGTACTACTGAAGCCTCAATTATTTGTGACGAATGCACTAATATTTTGTGTATTGTGGCAGACATAGAGTACCATTCGTAGTTTTGGAAAAATATTTCACTGGTTTTAATGCAATAATTACGAAACCTTTGAGCATCAATTTCAAATTCAGAGAGAGAGCAATTAAGATTATGTGTAAATGTTTCAAAAAATCAATATTTATACCAGTAATAGATGCTAAAAGGTTCGTGCGAGAAAATGCTCTTCTAGCTGTGTTGCCATCGTTGGTGTTGCCGCTGCCATTTGCTTTCGGCTTATCGACATGAAGCCCCATTTGAAGCAAAAACTCTTTTTGAATTTTTTGTTTCTTTTCTGCCAGGATTCTCTTCTCTTCTGCTCCACGAACTTGCCATTTTTTCAAATCTAGCTTGTATGAAAGTTTTAAAACAAACTCGAAACTACGAATCCACGCATGCAAAGGGCTTAATCCATATTTCAAAGCGTAGGTCTTCGGTTCAAAATAAGGAGAATCAAAGTTTCTTATAGTTCGAAATTCCTTTGGACCGGCATAACAGATGGGACATTGCTGTGCACTTTTAGTTTTTGTCAACACATTTAAGACTTTCCCATCTATTAATGTCATATATAAATTATATTTTACTTTAATTTTTTTCCCATTACTTAGTGTGTATTGTAGTGGTTTCAACTCCTCAATCTGTTTCTTTATGTTGTGGTTTTCAGTTAAAATGTGCTCTTTTGATTCTTTAACAAACTCCACTTTTAAAGGTCTACAAAAGCGTACTGACTGAGGTGTACGGTTTACCCAAATGTTATACCCTGCTGATGAAATTATTTTTATTGGAATGACTGATGTCACAAAAAGGGAATGATCGAAACTTTCCGAAGTATTTTCCACAAATTTTTGTTTAAACAAGCTGTGACCGGTAGAACCATCAAACCCGTAGCTCGAAATTAGGATCGATTCTTCAACATCCATTTTACACAATACTTCATCATTCAAGAATTCTTTTAGCTGTGTGGTCTAACAAATTTTGCAACGACACTTCGACAGAGCTTTCATTCGCTTTGATTTCATCCGGTCTACATTTCAATTTGCTTTCATAAACTTTATCATAAGTCGGATAAATACTACAATTGTGTTTTATGTTTAATTGCCTCATATTTGAGTACACCTTTTTAGTTAATCCGTTTTCTAACACAAATATTAGAGCTTCATCAGGTGATACTGGCGTAACTTCTTTATGGCTAGTATTAAGAACTTCTCGAATTTTGGATGGGCGATTTGGAGATGTAGCAACTTGCTGTAGGACAAATTTCAAATCCGTTGCGTGGGATTTTTTGGCAGATATAGAGGCAGCATGAACTAATAATTGCGCATTGTCTCCTTGCTGGGAAGCTAATTCGGAAGCTAATCTCCTTTTATTTCTTTCGCAGCTATCATCATACGTCAGTTTTGGTCGCCCAATAGTATTAATCTTTTTCGGTATTACAAAAATTATTTCTCCACTCAACCATTTCTTATTATATTTTCTAAATGCATTCTCATTTCTGGATTGTTTATTCCATTTAAGTTTAATAAAATTAGATAAGTTCCGAGCTTTAGTACATATCAATTTACTTAATTCACTGTCAATTTCGTATGAAATCTTTCCTTTTATGTAATTCGAAAATTCCTGTTGTTTCTCAACCAAAACTCAAATAGTTCAGAATTTTTGAACCTGAGTGTTCTACAAAAGTATTAAAAATTCGTTCATTAGCAATCAAATGCATACACTTTTACCATGACATAAAACTTGAGTTTTCTACAAACAATCACATGTAAATAGTTCCAATGACACTTCAAAACATTTTTAGTTTTACTCCACGAAAAACGATAAAACTCTTCACAATTTCACAAAAAAATACATACAAAAAACCACCAAAATAAGTACGAAATAAAAACATTTAGCAAACTATATTTGTATATAGTAAAATTACTCACCTCGAGTAATAGAACTCATATTTACAAAGTTTTTTTACAAGAATATGTTATTAAAAAACAATTTTTAATTTTATAAACATTTTGCTGCTTCACTTGTATTAACACGTACTAAAAAATTTGTAAACATTACCAGCTGTTTGTACATAAACAGGGTTGCCAACAGCAATTTTTTTTTAAATTTTTTCTTATCAATATCTTGGGTATTGAACACCATCAAAATAATTGCAAAAATTTAAATTTGAAAAATTGACTTTTTGCCGCTAAAATCGCAATTTCGGCTATAGTGCATTGCTGGTGGTGGTCTGATAAATTGCATAATCTGACGACCTATGCTTACTCTGGCATCAGACCATCTATCCATAATTATCTCGATCTATAAACCTCTCTTAATTTCCATACCTTCGTAAACTTTAACAAAGCTATCAGTGTCGGCTTCACAAATTTACTGAGAGCACCTTCACCACTTTATCCATTCCTACGGACGTAATCGTTGGCGAACGTCAATTCAGCAAGGTGATCGCAGCATCTACTGCTCGTTTCATCCCGGCTGGAAGAACCGAGAACTCCGCCCTAACCGACACCTTCCGTCATGCCGACGAGCTTTTGACACAGTTAACCACACAACTCTACTTGAGGGCATCGAAAAAACTATACTCCCTCCAGGATTGAAGAGGTGAACCATGACCACCTGAGCAGTCATCAATCATAGTACGGACGGTCGAGGTAAAAACTCAAAACAGAGAAGAATTAATCCCTTAAAACCCGATGTTGCTTATAGGCAACATTGTACATATGTAAATGCTTCTAAGTCCCGTTATTTCAATTTTGTTGACGCGCTGTTTTTTGCATTATATAATCTGGTGTATTGTGTAAGCTTACAGTGAATTGTTCTATTGTAAGCTTTGCAAGGGTTCATTTAGTATGCGTTTTTCGTAAAGTGAAATTTTCAAGATCGAAAAAGGCGTTTACACAAAAAGTGTTTAAACAAATTAAAATAGCTGTTTTATTGTAAAACCAAGGGAACAACATAAATAAATAAAGGTAAGACAGTTATTAAAAAAAATAGTCATTGGAAAAGTGTTTAGTTTGTTTACAATAATTTTGTAAAAGTGCTGTTGCCTATACGCAACATCCTGTAACTAACGAACCAGGACACTAAGGACTTTGAAATTTTTATCACTTCATATTTGAGTTAAGACTAACATATATCTGTTCTAAAAAATGTTTTCGCTGCGCCCATTTTAGTTCGGGAATGAGAGAGTTAAACAAGGGGTTCCACAGGTATGTGTCCTCTCCCCGTTATTTTTTAACTTATACCTCTCGAAACTCCCGCAACCACCAGAGTGAATCGTACGTTGATGATTGCACGATAATGACGTCGGGCAATGGAAACGATGGAATAACTAACTAACTAAATCGCTAACTTAACATTCTCCACCAACTAAATCCACAGCTACCATATTCATAAACTGGACGAAGGAGTACTGACTTGATCTTAATATTGCAGTCGATGGGGTTAATATTGCGGTGTGACTTTTGACAGTCTGTGCTGCTTCACCCTTCATACGTCCGCTGCACTCCGAACTACGACAGGTTGCCTCTTGATGTCTCCTATCGGACACCTGCATAGCGAGGCCCGTATGCTCTCAGTTAAGAAGCACAATAAACTTCTCGCTTAATAGTTCCTGCTGAGGTGCTTTCGCAGAAAACATCCTTGCAGTCACCTGCTGCGAGCAGAACCGCCTCCTAGGAGCATCAAGACGTTATTTCTCAACTACGTCGACGACTTCAAAAACAATACACCGACCTGACTCCGAATGCAACTAACTTCTGACAAGCACTCTCCACCATTCACAGTGAAGCCATCAACACCTCCATCAACTCATTCTCAGTGAATAGGATACTTGGAGTCAAACCACCACCCATTGAAGATGAATAGCTCGAGTTGCCGCGAGAAACTACAGTGACTCTTGCGCATCTTCGTTCTGAATACTGTAGCTGGTTAAACTCCTACCTATCCTGAATAGACCCCTACATACCATCCTTACAGAGATTAGGTTTTAGTTACAACAACAACAACAACACAGACCTGTTTAACGTAGTCTTTTAGAAAAAAAAAAAGGTAGCTTTAATGGGACGGCTTGAATAAGAACGCGTTGTATATTCAAAATATCCTCCAAAATCATTCGAACGGACTCGCGAAAGATATTGAGCTATCTTGCCATCTATCTAACACTTGCCGGACGATTTCAAGCACCATATTCTTCACTTTTTAATATTTTCTTTAGTTGAAGAGGTCGAAGGTCGTCCAGAATCAGGCATGTCTTCAACGATCTCTAGACCGTTTTTGAAGGCTTTGTACCACTAGTAGGCTTTTGTTTTTGATAAAACTGAATCAGCGAGCCTTTTCCGAAATTCGTACGAAATTTGGCTAGAAATACAAAATTTTAGACAAATTCTTTGTTCGATACTTTTATCCAATGTAAAAATCGCAACGCATTACTGAGGTGAACCGACATAAAAAGCTGCTGTAAACAAACTGGTTGGCAGATCGCGTTCAAATTTTTTTGTAATATGGATTGTATGGAAGTGGACAAGATATAAACTTCGAGTGGAGTTAGTGGGAATAGAAATAAAACACGTGTTCAAATTTGCTTTGGCCAAAAGGGGTTTGCTGACTTGTAAGATCGAATATGTCAGCCATCGAACCTAACCTAATCTAACCTAACCGTTATATACTAAGTCTATATGCTAGATTGAAATAATACTAGTATACATTGATTGTTTTCACATAATTTCCTAACTTTTCAAATCGCCTTAAAAATTATTATAACTTTACTTTGCTCTCAAAAAATTAAATATGACTCAAATGACCCGTATCATATTAATGCACTGAAGTTTTTTTTAAATTTCAGCTAAACCTTTTAATCTCGTAAGGCCAGGGAAATATTTTAGATTTTTGCAGATCTTTATATTAAATAAGTAAGGAAAACAAAGTTCAAATGTAACGAAATATTTCACATTTTAGTAATGTTGTGTAAAAATGCAACATTATGTATTACATCAATTTTTGGTATTTTAATAACTTATGAGACTCAGACTCGTTCAGTTCAATATCTATGTATGTATGTATATTTTACTTCGTGCCTGCCATATTGGTATTCAAATCAACTTAATAAACTCAAATGAGTTAGTATGTATTTACTTATATGATATAGATTAATCCAAGGAACTTAATTAAATTAGACCATTTCAAAATATCAAACATATTTTGCGATATATTAAACGATTGAAAGTAAGATGAAAAGAAGAAATCACTGTATCGGGTATACTATGTATTGCTAGGGGAAGATCCGCAATGACTTTTAGCATTACTCAAGTATACTCGAGAAGATGTTTCCACGTAATTTTATGAATATGACTCACATACTGATCGATATATTCGGCAAAAAAGTATATACCCGATTTGACCCATGTTTGACATCACGATTATATCAGAAACATATACTCTTTATTTTCATTAAGATACCTAAGGGATGGTCCGATAAAGGTATAAAGTTAACCGGATGTTTGAATATACTTATATTAGGTTCATGGGAACTACGATTCTCAGTTTTAGGCACACTATTATCAGAATTCAACTCGTCATTCTGACCAACTATATATACTACATATGTATATATTTTAGCTTATATCATAGATATTTATATTATAATCAATCGGTCCGTCCGTTCACCTAAACTTGGGCGGTGCTACGTCTTCATTTAATTTTTAATACGCCAGAGACACATTTAGTCATTCATTTACCGTTACATACCGTTATATGGGGAGTAAGCGGCGTTATTCTCCGATTTTATCCATTTTCGCACTGTCAATAGAAGTTCTTATAAGTTATGTACTCAGAAAATTAGGTTATAGTAGCATAAACAGCTTAGGAGATACATATGTACATTAAACTTTTTAGAGGGCGAGGCCATGCCCATCTTTTCAAAAGATTTTGCCCACTGGTGCCCCTTGGTACAGAATTACAGCTTTAAATCTTAATTTAGTACTTAGTTATGGCACTTTATATGTTTTCGGTTAAAGGAAATTTGTGGGCGTGGCAGTAATCCGATTACGCCCATCTACGAATCGAATGAAGAAACGCAAGTACCAAGTTTCATCGAGATATGTATCTCAATTTTTACTCACAGACAGTCAACCGGATTTCAAGTTTTCTCATCATCCGGATCATTTATGTATATACATCAGAGATCTGCAACAAGTAACTTTTTCAAGCTTCAAGCCAACACGTTGTAAAGCATTTCATAGGTATGAGTTGCACTCCTCTAAGGCAAACAAGCCAAGCCATATATGTTTCATACCAAGCTGTTCGATAGGACAGCTTGTGTTAAATATACGCATCAATGATTCTGTTCGAAAGAAATGTACACATCAATGAGTTGAACATTAAGCAGAAAAGTACGTATGACTTGTTCGATGTACGTACTTTCAATTCATATCAATCTGTATACATACATAGTTAGAA
The DNA here is from genome assembly GCF_016617805.1 of Bactrocera tryoni. NCBI lineage: Eukaryota > Metazoa > Arthropoda > Insecta > Diptera > Tephritidae > Bactrocera > Bactrocera tryoni. Next base: position 469,352 of record NW_024395977.1, on the reverse strand, counting down.
GGTATGTACATATGTGATACAATTTATGGATGAAAATAATAATAATAAAATAAAACTTTTGTAAAGTTTTCGGTTTATCATGTTCATGCAACCTTTTCGTTTATTTAATTTTGGAAATTATTCATTTATATAAATATATTGATAAGTGTTAAATAAGAAATGCTTATATAAATACAGAATATTACCATATAAATATATATGTATGTGCTTATTATTTGGACAGGAACATTTTCTACGCATATTATTTGCTTAGTTATTTTCATTTTTTAAAACAGAATTTAAAAATAAGATATTATCCACAATCTTAGGAGTTAGGTGATTGCGTTTCTCTACTATTATATTACCTGCAAGTGAAAAAGTGCGCTCACTGGCTGCACTGCTAGCTGGAATTGATAATATTTTAAATGCGAAGCTAGAAAGAGTTGGAAACTCAATTTTATTGCTTTCCCACCATTGATAAAACGTTATTAGAAGGCGGATAGAGAAATACTGCGACCTTATGCCGGATGTCTAGGTTAGGCGTCCATTTGTTATCTATTTCTTGCAAAATATTTGATTTTAAAACTGAAATAGGAACAGGGTCCTGCTGGTTTTGTTCGCAAATTTTTCTAAGACGAGTTATTGACAGATAAACGTAAGGGATTGTCACGTATTTTTAGCATTGAAGTTTTTTCGAAATAATTTCAAAGTTATCACACAGCTTCACTAATGATTGTAACATATTAAAATTAATATTTGACTCCAGTTATCATAAACTGATTTAAACATATAATAGTTTGAGTTCCAGCGTGTTACACAAAAATTTTTCAATGTTGTATCTAAAAATATTTGTAAATTTACCTTTTTAAAATATTTAACCATCTTTTTACTATCTTCTATTAATAACTTTAATTCTGCAATTGAATTAAAGGCAGCTTGCAAAACATTAGCAAATAAATGGTTGCAGCAGTTAAGCCGCGTATTATTTTCTAACGCTTTCTTCATATTTGAGCATCTGTCTGTTATAAAAGTAATTTCATCATAGCTTGTAATGCCAAACTCCAAAAATATGCTTTCAAGCTTGTTTCGAATATTTCTCCCAGTCGACTTTTCAAAATCAAGAGTTTTCGCGCCTAGAACAAACTCTTCAAATTTGCCATTGTAAAAAAAGTGTATGGTTGCACATAAGAAATTTCTGTTCGTAAAAGCCTCACACCACATATCCGCAGTTACGGAAGCACGCCCAGCGTTTACAATACTTTGAAGTTTGCTCTGCATTTCTAATTTCTTTTCAGTTGCGACCTGAGTTATCTGCCGGGAGACTGTTGTTGGATGAGGAATCAAATCGTTAACGTCTATGAGTTCTCCGAACTTGTGCCCTATTTTAATGAGGTGTCGCGCTACATTCTTAAATCCATCACCACCTAACGTTGCAAATGGTCTGCAGTCTGCTACCATCCAATTTACACATTCTTGCAAGAAATCTGTTAAAAAAAAGATATTTACTAACGACTTATGTATGTACTTACATTTTTTTGGGTTTACCCTTTTTTTGTTCTTGCCCTACTTGTACACAGGGAATTTCTTGAGTTTTCCTTATGAAGCACTTATCACGGCGTAAGTTAGATGTTTGCGTTCCATTATGCCGAAAAATGGCTTCACATTTACGGCAGCATACAAATTCATTAACAGTGCATCCACTATCATCTTGAAGTTCGCAAAGAACTGACCATACTTCACTACGTCCATTTCTTTTAAATGATTTTCTTAGAATACCACTTCTAAGTTTTTCAGTCACGTCAGAATGTTGCAATAAAAACACTGGAATGATATCGAACTGTTTTCGTTGTCATGAGTTGGTAAAAATCGAACAAGTCATTTGTACAGAACAAGTCTCGACTGTACATGCAACGATTTGAATCGTTTCAAACTGTACATGTGTATGATTCGAACAAGCAAACCTGATCACTGTGTTGATTAGGTATGAAATGGGACAAGCAAGTTGCGACTTGTATGTTTGACGTTTTTCAAGTAACAAGTCATACATACATTGATGTTGTACAAGTTAACACCAAATTCAAGTAACTCCTTGCAGATCTCTGATATACATATGACTCTATATCTATCTCGCTTAGCTTTAGGTGATACGTACAACCGTTAGGTGAACAAAACTAAAACAATGGTAGGAAGTTAAGAATGAGTCATAAAATAGCAGATGTTAAATTTGTAATTTCTTTTGTCATTTGTTACTGTATGTGTGTATCTTTTATGTATGTATGTATGTATTTTATTGTAACTATAGTTCCTTCTAAATAATATACATAAATAAATAAAGCTCGACGGTCGCTTATAGAGGTATACTTAGGTAAGTAGCAGTCGCACTTACTTAGGTTCATGAGGGAAAAACGACTCTCGCTTACAAAGGTTTCTGTTTCTCGCTAATAGAGGTTTTGGGAGCTTAAAATGACGGGTTTGGCTATAACTTTCACTTATAGAGTTTTCTTACTTATCCGGTTCTCATTTACCCAGGTTTGACTGTATTTGAAAACTTATAGCTTTAAACTTGAAATAATAAATAGACTAAAATAAGCGTTTCTTTGAAAAGATTTAAATTAAACTTTCATATTTTACATATGTACATACATATGTATACAAAATGTTACGTTTCGTGCTGGAAGAGATCACAATAACAATATATTCGATCGAATAAATATGAAAATATCAATATACATACATTTACATACATATGTGCATATTAGGGCGGGTCGATTTAAAAATCGCCCATTGCTCTATGAAAATCATATTCAAGGGATCAAAATAAGATACTTTGCCGAAGGAACCATACCTCTAAAACGAATTTTGGTGTCCCCCAATTTGGGTCGAACCTTTGGGTAGGGGCAAATTTTGACAATCCCACTTTGACCCATTTAGAGTGCTCCAATCGAGTCCAAATGTATGACTTTAATTAATTAATTTAATTAATTTTTATACTCTCGCAACAATGTTGCTAACGAGAGTATTATAGTTTTGTTCACATAACGGTTGTTTGTAAGTCCTAAAACTAAAAGAGTCAGATATAGGGTTATATATACCAAAGTGATCAGGGCGACGAGTAGAGTCGAAATCCGGATGTCTGTCTGTCCGTCCGTCTGTCCGTCCGTCTGTCCGTCCGTCTGTCCGTCCGTCCGTCCGTCCGTCCGTCTGTCCGTCCGCCCGTGCAAGCTGTAACTTGAGTAAAAATTGAGATATCATGATGAAACTTGGTACACGTATTCCTTGGCTCCATAAGAAGGTTAAGTTCGAAGATGGGCCAAATCGACCCACTGCCACGCCCACAAAATGGCGGAAACCGAAAAGCTATAAATTGTCATAACTAAGCCATAAATAAAGATATTAAAGTGAAATTTGGCACCAAGGATCGCATTAGGGAGGGGCATATTTGGAACCAATTGTTTTGGAAAAGTGGGCGTGGCCCCGCCCCCTACTAAGTTTTTTGTACATATCTCGGAAACTACTATAGCTATGTCAACCAAACTCTACAGAGCCGTTTTTTTAAGGCATTTCCATATACAGTTCAAAAATGGAAGAAATCGGATAATAACCACGCCCACCTCCCATACAAAGGTTATGTTGAAAATCACTAAAAGTGCGTTAACCGACTAACAAAAACGTCAGAAACACTAAATTTTACGGAAGAAATTGCAAAAGGAAGCTGCATCCAGGCTTTCTTTACAAATTGAAAATGGGAGTGGCCTCGCCCACTTATGGACCAAGAACCATATCTCAGGAACTACTAGACCGATTTCAATGAAATTCGGTATATAATGTTTTCTTAACACCCTGATGACATGTACGAAATATGGGTGAAATCGGTTCACAACCACGCCTTCTTCTAATATAAAGCTATTTTGAATTCCATCTGATGCCTTCTCTGTATAATACGAGTATAAACATTAGGAACCAATGATGATAGCGGAATAAAACTTTACAAAAATACGGTATTTGAAAAATATTTAAATGACGAATAATGAAATCTCGATTATCACTTTACCATGCGAGAGTATAAAATGTTCGGTGACACCCGAACTTAGCCCTTCCTTACTAATAAATTTCTTAAGGGAAAAAATAGATATTATTATAAATAAATAAAGAAAAATAAAGAAAAAGAAAAAACACAGCATTTTAGCTGATTTTTTCATGTAAATCACCAAAAATGGTGATTTTTTGAAATGATTGTATGGGGAACCCCCCAGGGGAGTTCCAGGGAGTGTGCCACTGGCATGGGTGGATCGGCCGTCCAAAGTTAGTGGGGGTCGGTCATACATTTGGACTCGATTGGAGCACTCTAAATGGGTCAAAGTGGGATTTTTCAAAATTTGCCCCTACCCAATGGTACGACTCAAATAGGGGGACATCAAAATTCGTTTTAATGGTATGGTTCCTTCGGCAAAGTATCTTATTTCGATCCCTAGAATATGATTTTCATAGAGCAATGGGCGATTTTTTTGCCTCCCCACAAATCGACCCGGCCTAGTGCATATGTATCCAGTGCAGTTAACATAGTAGTAAAATAACACTTTGCCTAAAGTTCTCATTTTATAATAAATATGCAAATCAATACAATTTTTCTACTTTATTGGAACTTTGAATTTCATTTTTCAAAATTTGACTTTCCATTTGGCAGAGCAATACATACATATGTATATAAAATTTGTTTACAACATAGTTTCTTTTTTTCATCCCAACTCATTTAGGAGAAATTTGTTACTAATTGATACACAGAGCCATAGAACTCGAATTAGCTGAATTAGGTTCAAATGAAAACATTTTCCTGCAAGGAATGGAATGTGTATGTACTATATGTATATTAATACATATTATATATAGTTTGTATTGAAGTGAGAGGGTTGTCGCATATAAAGCTACTAGTAAGTGTATGTAATGTTGATGAACAGTAGACGGGCGGTTCGAATTCGAAGTGGGGCGAAAGCATAAAAATGAGCTTTGAATTTGGGTATAGATGAAATGGTCAATAGGCTCGCTCGGTAGTTGCACTCTGCAGACGCGTTCGTCTAGTACGTTTAATCGTTTGCTTATTAATGAATTTTTATTTCGTTTATTGTTTTTGTTATTTGCTACGTATATGTAGTTAATGGGAGTTTTCAATGTATGAATAATAAATTCGTATGGAGTAAGTACGCTTAGTTCGACGCGTGTGAATTTTCATTTGTGTTATTGTAGACAATGTACATACATACATATGTATGTTTCTATCTTATTATTTAAAATTTTGTTATTGAAATGGTTATGTCATATATTACGCCCAATCAATACATATTGTGTGTTGTAAACGTGTATGAATTTTGAAAAGATAAATGTATATAAAGTGTTTCACCATAATAACAAACTGTGAAGCATATACCCTTACAGGCATATAATAACTATTGATTTTACTAATGTCTTATCCATTTCCATTCATTAGTTAGAATACCGAAATGAGTATATCATTAAAACTTCGAAATTTGTAAACTTCAATCTAAATACACTTACATAAGTACATATGTACATACATATGTATATGTATACTACATATATATACGTTATATACTTATACTATATTGTATTTTGATTAAAATTACAACTATTTTTCAATGTTTACTAAACTTTGAAAGGAAATTTTGACAGTGGAAAATATGTACATACATATGTGCATACCTAAGTAAACCAAGTTTAAAATAATTGGAGAGTTCATATCAGCTTTATTGAAATAAAGAACTAACGATATTCTCTCAATAAAATTGGATGCGATAGTATTAATGTTTACCATTAATTTCTTACTGTAGATTTCCTTTCCGTCGTTTTATTTACGAGATGGAATGATAAGTGAGTTTGAGATAGTGATGTGGCAATACTTTTATACAATTTAATACTAGTAACAGTGAATCGATGAAAAGTGTGAAATCATCAAAAAAAAAATTTGAAGAAAGGGAAAAGGTGCCGAAATATATATCTACTATAAAATACGCGAAGTATAAATTAAAAATTCACCTTTCAATTTGATCACAATGGTATATACATATGTACATATACATATATACAAAACTCAATCAAATGTACTAAAACATCTTATAACAATAACCAACGTAGTAGTTTTAGTACATTTGATTAAGGTTTGTATTAATGTATTGTTGCTTAAATATTTTATTTATTTCATTTTAGTATGTTTAATTTAATGCGAAATATAAGTACTGTGTCAAGCAACGAAAGTTAAAAAAAAATCGCGAAATAAATTCCAGATTTTCATTGTAGAGGATAGTAGCGCCTTGCCTTCTTGTTAGGGACACTCATACTACTTTGAACATAACTGTATGTAAGTATATTTAATAATGTAAAATATGGTGGTCATAGTCCGATGTTTTTCAATATAATATTTCGTAAAAATCATTGCATCTCATATACCCATATCTAGCGTGTGTATTCTTTGTCGTATGTACCTAGGTACATACATATGTACATACATATACGAAAGTGAGACGGAAAAATACTCACCATGTTAGTTCTCCTAATAAAAATGTATGTACATATGTACATATATTGTGTTCGTACTTGTGATTGAGTGGACTTTTATACAGAATCGTTAGCTTTCTTACTCTTTCTACAACTTTGCTTGTTTTTCTGTGTGGCA